>NW_028178622.1:0-112000 GCF_964030765.1 Micromesistius poutassou | reverse complement strand
AACTATCAACTATCACTTATCAACTATCAACTATCAACTATCAACCATCAACCATCAACTATAAACTATCAACTATCAACTATCACTTATCAACTATCAACTATCACTTATCAACTATCAACTATCACTTATCAACTATCAACTATCAACTATCAACTATCAACTATCAATTATCAACTATCAACTATCAACTATCAACTATCAACTATCAACTATCAACTATCAACTATCACCTATCAATTATCAACTATCAACTATCAACTATCAACTATCAACTATCAACTATCACTTATCAACTATCAACTATCACTTATCAATTATCAACTATCAACAATCAACAATCAACTATCACTTATCAATTATCAACTATCAACTATCAACTATCAACTATCACTTATCACTTATCAACCATCAACCATCAACCATCAACCATCAACCATCAACCATCAACCATCAACTATCAACTATCACTTATCAACTATCAACTATCAACTATCAACTATCACCTATCAACTATCAACTATCAACTATCAACTATCAACTATCAACTATCACTTATCAACTATCAACTATCAACTATCAACTATCAATTATCAACTATCAACTATCAACTATCAACTATCAACTATCAACTATCAAATATCAACTATCAACTATCAACTATCAATTATCAATTATCAATTATCAACTATCAACTATCACCTATCAACTATCAACTATCAACTATCAACTATCAACTATCACTTATCAACTATCAACTATCAACTATCACTTATCAACTATCAACTATCAACTATCAACTATCAACTATCAACTATCACTTATCAATTATCACCTATCACTTATCAATTATCAACTATCAACTATCAACTATCAATTATCAATTATCAATTATCAACTATCAACTATCAACTATCAACTATCACTTATCAACTATCACTTATCAACTATCAACTATCAACTATCAACTATCAATTATCAACTATCAACTATCAACTATCAACTATCAACTATCAACTATCACTTATCAACTATCAACTATCAACTATCAACTATCAACTATCACTTATCAACTATCAACTATCAACTATCAACTATCAACTATCAACTATCACTTATCAAACTATCAACTATCAACTATCAACTATCAACTATCAACTATCACTTATCAACTATCAACTATCAACTATCAACTATCAACTATCAACTATCAACTATCACTTATCAACTATCACTTATCAACTATCAACTATCAACTATCACTTATCAACTATCAACTATCAACTATCAACTATCAACTATCAACTATCAACTATCAACTATCACTTATCAACTATCAACTATCAACTATCAACTATCAACTATCAACTATCAACTATCAACTATCAACTATCAACTATCACTTATCAACTATCAACTATCAACTATCAACTATCAACTATCAATTATCAACTATCAACTATCAACTATCAACTATCAACTATCACTTATCAACTATCAACTATCAACTATCAACTATCAACTATCAACTATCAACTATCACTTATCAACTATCAACTATCAACTATCACTTATCAACTATCAACTATCAACTATCAACTATCAACTATCAACTATCACTTATCAACTATCAACTATCAACTATCACTTATCAACTATCACTTATCAACTATCACTTATCAACTATCAACTATCAACTATCACTTATCAACTATCAACTATCACCTATCACCTATCAATTATCAATTATCAACGATCAACGATCAACGATCAACGATCAACGATCAACTATCAACTATCAACTATCAACTATCAACTATCAACTATCACTTATCAACTATCAACTATCAACTATCAACTATCAACTATCAACTATCAACTATCAACTATCAACTATCACTTATCAACTATCAACTATCAACTATCAACTATCAACTATCAACTATCAACTATCACTTATCAACTATCAACTATCAACTATCAACTATCAACCATCAACCATCAACCATCAACTATCAACTATCAACCATCACTTATCAATTATCAACTATCAACTATCAACTATCAACTATCACTTATCAACTATCAACTATCAACTATCAACTATCAACTATCAACTATCAACTATCAACTATCACTTATCAACTATCAACCATCAACCATCAACCATAAACTATCAACTATCACTTATCAACTATCAACTATCAACTATCACTTATCAACTATCACTTATCAACTATCAACTATCAACTATCAACTATCAACTATCACTTATCAACTATCAACTATCAACTATCAACTATCAACTATCAACTATCAACTATCACTTATCAACTATCAACTATCAACTATCAACTATCAACTATCAACTATCAACTATCACTTATCAACTATCAACTATCAACTATCAACTATCAACTATCAACTATCAACTATCACTTATCAACTATCAACTATCAACTATCAACTATCAACTATCAATTATCAACTATCAACTATCAACTATCAACTATCAACTATCAACTATCACTTATCAACTATCAACTATCAACTATCAACTATCAACTATCAACTATCACTTATCAACTATCAACTATCAACTATCACTTATCAACTATCAACTATCAACTATCAACTATCAACTATCAACTATCACTTATCAACTATCAACTATCAACTATCACTTATCAACTATCACTTATCAACTATCACTTATCAACTATCAACTATCACTTATCAACTATCAACTATCACCTATCACCTATCAATTATCAATTATCAACGATCAACGATCAACGATCAACGATCAACTATCAACGATCAACGATCAACTATCAACTATCAACTATCAACTATCAACTATCAACTATCAACTATCACTTATCAACTATCAACTATCAACTATCAACTATCAACTATCAACTATCAACTATCACTTATCAACTATCAACTATCAACTATCAACTATCAACTATCAACTATCAACTATCACTTATCAACTATCAACTATCAACTATCAACTATCAACCATCAACCATCAACCATCAACTATCAACTATCAACTATCACTTATCAATTATCAACTATCAACTATCAACTATCAATTATCAACTATCAACTATCAACTATCAACTATCACTTATCAACTATCAACTATCAACTATCAACTATCAACTATCAACTATCACTTATCAACTATCAACCATCAACCATCAACTATCAACTATCAACTATCAACTATCAACTATCACTTATCAACTATCAACTATCAACTATCAACTATCAATTATCAACTATCAACTATCAACTATCACTTATCAATTATAAACTATCAACTATCACTTATCAATTATCAACTATCAACTATCAACTATCACTTATAAACTATCAACTATCAACTATCAACTATCACTTATCAACTATCACTTATCAATTATCAACTATCACTTATCAACTATCAACTATCAACTATCAACTATCAATTATCAACTATCAACTATTAATTATCAATTATCAACTATCAACTATCAACTATCAACTATCAACTATCAATTATCAACTATCAACTATCAACTATCAACTATCAACTATCAACTATCAACTATCACTTATCAACTATCAACTATCAACTATCAACTATCAACTATCAACTATCACTTATCAACTATCAACTATCAACCATCAACCATCAACCATCAACCATCAACCATCAACCATCAACTATCAACTATCAACTATCAACTATCAACTATCAACTATCACTTATCAACTATCAACTATCAACTATCACTTATCAACTATCAACTATCAACTATCAACCATCAACCATCAACTATAAACTATCAACTATCAACTATCACTTATCAACTATCAACTATCACTTATCAACTATCAACTATCACTTATCAACTATCAACTATCAACTATCAACTATCAACTATCAATTATCAACTATCAACTATCAACTATCAACTATCAACTATCAACTATCAACTATCACCTATCAATTATCAACTATCAACTATCACCTATCAATTATCAACTATCAACTATCAACTATCAACTATCAACTATCACTTATCAACTATCAACTATCAACTATCACTTATCAATTATCAACTATCAACAATCAACAATCAACTATCACTTATCAATTATCAACTATCAACTATCAACTATCAACTATCAACTATCAACTATCACTTATCACTTATCAACTATCACTTATCAACTATCACTTATCAACTATCAACTATCAACTATCACTTATCAACTATCAACTATCACTTATCAACTATCAACTATCACTTATCAACTATCAACTATCACTTATCAACTATCAACTATCAACTATCAACTATCAACTATCAATTATCAACTATCAACTATCAACTATCAACTATCAACTATCAACTATCAACTATCACCTATCAATTATCAACTATCAACTATCAACTATCAACTATCAACTATCACTTATCAACTATCAACTATCAACTATCACTTATCAATTATCAACTATCAACAATCAACAATCAACTATCACTTATCAATTATCAACTATCAACTATCAACTATCAACTATCAACTATCAACTATCACTTATCACTTATCAACTATCACTTATCAACTATCACTTATCAACTATCAACTATCAACTATCAACTATCACTTATCAACTATCAACTATCACTTATCAACTATCACTTATCAACTATCAACTATCAACTATCAACTATCAATTATCAATTATCAATTATCAATTATCAACTATCAACTATCAACTATCAACTATCAACTATCAACTATCACTTATCAACTATCAACTATCAACTATCAACTATCAACTATCAACTATCACTTATCAACTATCAACTATCAACTATCACTTATCAACTATCACTTATCAACTATCAACTATCAACTATCACTTATCAACTATCAACTATCAACTATCAACTATCAACTATCAACTATCACCTATCAACTATCAACTATCAACTATCAACTATCAACTATCACTTATCAACTATCAACTATCAACTATCAACTATCAATTATCAACTATCAACTATCAACTATCAACTATCAACTATCAAATATCAACTATCAACTATCAACTATCAACTATCAATTATCAATTATCAACTATCACCTATCAACTATCAACTATCAACTATCAACTATCAACTATCACTTATCAACTATCAACTATCAACTATCACTTATCAACTATCAACTATCAACTATCAACTATCAACTATCAACTATCACTTATCAATTATCACCTATCACTTATCAATTATCAATTATCAATTATCAATTATCAACTATCACTTATCAACTATCACTTATCAACTATCACTTATCAACTATCACTTATCAACTATCAACTATCAACTATCAACTATCAATTATCAACTATCAACTATCAACTATCACTTATCAACTATCAACTATCAACTATCAACTATCAACTATCACTTATCAACTATCAACTATCAACTATCAACTATCAACTATCAACTATCACTTATCAACTATCAACTATCAACTATCAACTATCAACTATCAACTATCAACTATCAACTATCACTTATCAACTATCAACTATCAACTATCAACTATCAACTATCAATTATCAATTATCAATTATCAATTATCAATTATCAACTATCAACTATCAACTATCAACTATCAACTATCAACTATCAACTATCACTTATCACTTATCACTTATCAACTATCAACTATCAACCATCAACCATCAACCATCAACCATCAACCATCAACCATCAACCATCAACTATCACTTATCAACTATCAACTATCAACTATCACTTATCAACTATCAACTATCAACTATCAACTATCAACTATCAACCATCAACTATAAACTATCAACTATCACTTATCAACTATCAACTATCAACTATCAACTATCAACTATCAACTATCACTTATCAACTATCACTTATCAACTATCAACTATCAACTATCAACTATCAACTATCACTTATCAACTATCAACTATCAACTATCAACTATCAACTATCAACTATCAACTATCAACTATCACTTATCAACTATCAACTATCAACTATCAACTATCAACTATCAACTATCAACTATCAACTATCACTTATCAACTATCAACTATCAACTATCAACTATCAACTATCAACTATCAACTATCACTTATCAACTATCAACTATCAACTATCAACTATCAACTATCAATTATCAACTATCAACTATCAACTATCAACTATCAACTATCAACTATCACTTATCAACTATCAACTATCAACTATCAACTATCAACTATCAACTATCAACTATCACTTATCAACTATCAACTATCAACTATCACTTATCAACTATCAACTATCAACTATCAACTATCAACTATCACCTATCAACTATCAACTATCACTTATCAACTATCACTTATCAACTATCACTTATCAACTATCAACTATCACTTATCAACTATCAACTATCACCTATCACCTATCAACTATCAATTATCAATTATCAATTATCAATTATCAATTATCAACGATCAACGATCAACGATCAACTATCAACTATCAACTATCAACTATCAACTATCATTTATCAACTATCAACTATCAACTATCAACTATCAACTATCAACTATCACTTATCAACTATCAACTATCAACTATCAACTATCAACTATCAACTATCAACTATCACTTATCAACTATCAACTATCAACTATCAACTATCAACTATCACTTATCAACTATCAACCATCAACCATCAACCATCAACCATCAACCATCAACCATCAACTATCAACTATCAACTATCACTTATCAACTATCAACTATCAACTATCACTTATCAACTATCAACTATCAACTATCAACTATCAACTATCACTTATCAACTATCAACTATCAACTATCAACTATCAACCATCAACCATCAACTATAAACTATCAACTATCAACTATCACTTATCAACTATCAACTATCACTTATCAACTATCAACTATCACTTATCAACTATCAACTATCAACTATCAACTATCAACTATCAATTATCAACTATCAACTATCAACTATCAACTATCAACTATCAACTATCAACTATCACCTATCAATTATCAACTATCAACTATCAACTATCAACTATCAACTATCACTTATCAACTATCAACTATCAACTATCTCTTATCAATTATCAATTATCAACTATCAACTATCAACTATCACTTATAAACTATCAACTATCACTTATCAATTATCAACTATCAACTATCAACTATCACTTATAAACTATCAACTATCAACTATCAACTATAACTTATCAACTATCACTTATCAATTATCAACTATCACTTATCAATTATCAACTATCAACTATCAACTATCACTTATCAACTATCACTTATCAACTATCACTTATCAACTATCAACTATCACTTATCAACTATCAACTATAACCTATCACCTATCACCTATCAACTATCAACTATCAACGATCAACGATCAACTATCAACGATCAACTATCAACGATCAACTATCAACTATCAACTATCAACTATCAACTATCACTTATCAACTATCAACTATCAACTATCAACTATCAACTATCAACTATCACTTATCAACTATCACTTATCAACTATCACTTATCAACTATCAACCATCAACCATCAACCATCAACCATCAACTATCAACTATCACTTATCAATTATCAACTATCAACTATCAACTATCAACTATCAATTATCAACTATCAACTATCAACTATCAACTATCAACTATCAACTATCACTTATCAACTATCAACTATCAACTATCAACTATCACTTATCAACTATCAACCATCAACCATCAACCATCAACCATCAACTATCACTTATCACTTATCACTTATCACTTATCACTTATCAACTATCAACTATCAACTATCAACTATCAACTATCAACTATCACTTATCAACTATCAACTATCAACTATCAACTATCAACTATCACTTATCAACTATCAACTATCAACTATCAACTATCAACTATCACTTATCACTTATCACTTATCAACTATCAACTATCAACTATCAACTATCACTTATCAACTATCAACTATCAACTATCAACTATCAACTATCAACTATCAATTATCAACTATCAACTATCAACTATCAACTATCAACTATCAACTATCAACTATCACTTATCAACTATCAACTATCAACTATCAACTATCAACTATCAACTATCAACTATCACTTATCAACTATCAACTATCAACTATCAACTATCAACTATCACTTATCAACTATCAACTATCAATTATCAATTATCAACTATCAACTATCAACTATCAACTATCAACTATCACTTATCAACTATCAACTATCAACTATCAACTATCAACTATCACTTATCAACTATCAACTATCAACTATCAACTATCAACTATCAACTATCACTTATCAACTATCAACTATCAACTATCAACTATCACTTATCAACTATCAACTATCAACTATCAACTATCAACTATCACTTATCAACTATCAACTATCAACTATCAACTATCAACTATCAACTATCACTTATCACTTATCACTTATCAACTATCACTTATCAATTATCAACTATCATCTATCAACTATCAACTATCAACTATCAATTATCAATTATCAACTATCAACTATCAACTATCAACTATCAATTATCAACTATCAATTATCAACTATCAACTATCAACTATCAACTATCACTTATCAACTATCAACTATCAACTATCAACTATCAACTATCACTTATCAACTATCAACTATCAACTATCAACTATCAACTATCAACTATCAACTATCACTTATCAACTATCAACTATCAACTATCAACTATCAACTATCACTTATCAACTATCAACTATCACTTATCAACTATCAACTATCAACTATCAACTATCAACTATCAATTATCAACTATCAACTATCAACTATCACTTATCAATTATAAACTATCAACTATCACTTATCAATTATCAACTATCAACTATCAACTATCACTTATAAACTATCAACTATCAACTATCAACTATCACTTATCAACTATCACTTATCAATTATCAACTATCACTTATCAATTATCAACTATCAACTATCAACTATCAACTACCAACTATCAACTATCAATTATCAATTATCAATTATCAACTATCAATTATCAACTATCACTTATCACTTATCAACTATCAACTATCAACTATCAACTATCAACTATCAACTATCAACTATCACTTATCAACTATCAACTATCAACTATCAACTATCAACTATCAACTATCAACTATCACTTATCAACTATCACTTATCAACTATCACTTATCAACTATCAACTATCAACTATCACTTATCAACTATCAACTATCAACTATCACTTATCAACTATCACTTATCAACTATCAACTATCACTTATCAACTATCAACTATCAACTATCAACTATCACTTATCACTTATCACTTATCAACTATCAACTATCACTTATCAACTATCAACTATCAACTATCAACTATCAACTATCAACTATCAACTATCAACTATCAACTATCACCTATCAACTATCAACTATCAATTATCAATTATCAACTATCAACTATCAACTATCAACTATCAACTATCAACTATCAACTATCACTTATCAACTATCAACTATCAACTATCAACTATCAACTATCAACTATCAACTATCACTTATCAACTATCAACTATCAACTATCAACTATCACCTATCAACTATCAACTATCAATTATCAATTATCAACTATCAACTATCAACTATCAACTATCAACTATCAACTATCAACTATCAACTATCACTTATCAACTATCACTTATCAACTATCAACTATCACTTATCAACTATCAACTATCAACTATCACTTATCACTTATCAACTATCAACTATCAACTATCAACTATCACTTATCAACTATCAACTATCAACTATCAACTATCAACTATCAACTATCAACTATCAACTATCACTTATCACTTATCACTTATCAACTATCACTTATCAACTATCAACTATCAACTATCAATTATCAACTATCAACTATCAACTATCAACTATCAACTATCAATTATCAACTATCAACTATCAACTATCAACTATCAACTATCAACTATCACTTATCAACTATCACCTATCAACTATCAACTATCAACTATCAACTATCAATTATCAATTATCAACTATCAACTATCAACTATCAACTATCAATTATCAACTATCACTTATCAATTATCAACTATCAATTATCAATTATCAATTATCAATTATCAATTATCAATTATCAACTATCAACTATCAACTATCAACTATCAATTATCAACTATCAATTATCAATTATCAACTATCAACTATCAACTATCAACTATCACTTATCAACTATCAACTATCAACTATCAACTATCAACTATCACTTATCAACTATCAACTATCAACTATCAACTATCAACTATCACTTATCAACTATCAACTATCAACTATCAACTATCAACTATCAACTATCAACTATCAACTATCACTTATCAATTATCAATTATCAACTATCACTTATCAATTATCAACTATCACTTATCAATTATCAACTATCAACTATCAACTATCAACTATCAATTATCAATTATCACTTATCAACTATCACCTATCAACTATCAACTATCACTTATCAACTATCACTTATCAACTATCAACTATCAACTATCAACTATCAACTATCACTTATCAACTATCAACTATCAACTATCAACTATCAACTATCAACTATCACTTATCACTTATCACTTATCAACCATCAACCATCAACCATCAACCATCAACCATCAACCATCAACCATCAACTATCACTTATCAACTATCAACTATCAACTATCAACTATCACCTATCAACTATCAACTATCAACTATCAACTATCACTTATCAACTATCAACTATCAACTATCAACTATCAACTATCACCTATCAATTATCAATTATCAATTATCAACTATCAACTATCAACTATCAACTATCAACTATCACTTATCAACTATCAACTATCAACTATCAACTATCAACTATCAACTATCAACTATCAACTATCTCTTATCAACTATCAACTATCAACTATCAACTATCACTTATCAACTATCACCTATCAACTATCAACTATCAACTATCAACTATCAACTATCACTTATCAACTATCACTTATCAACTATCAACTATCAACTATCAACTATCAACTATCACCTATCAACTATCAACTATCAACTATCAACTATCAACTATCAACTATCACTTATCAACTATCACTTATCAACTATCAACTATCAACTATCAACTATCAACCATCAACCATCAACCATCAACCATCAACCATCAACCATCAACTATCAACTATCACTTATCAACTATCAACTATCAACTATCAACTATCACTTATCAACTATCAACTATCAACTATCAACTATCAACTATCACTTATCAACTATCAACTATCAACCATCAACCATCAACCATCAACTATAAACTATCAACTATCACTTATCAACTATCAACTATCACTTATCAACTATCAACTATCAACTATCAACTATCACTTATCAACTATCAACTATCAACTATCAACTATCAATTATCAATTATCAACTATCAACTATCAACTATCAACTATCAACTATCAACTATCAACTATCAACTATCACTTATCAACTATCAACTATCAACTATCAACTATCTCTTATCAATTATCAATTATCAACTATCAACTATCAACTATCAACTATCACTTATCAACTATCAACTATCAACAATCAACTATCACTTATCAATTATCAATTATCAACTATCAACTATCAACTATCAACTATCAACTATCACTTATCACTTATCAACTATCACTTATCAACTATCACTTATCAACTATCACTTATCAACTATCAACTATCACTTATCAACTATCAACTATCACTTATCAACTATCACTTATCAACTATCAACTATCAACTATCAACTATCAACTATCAACTATCAACTATCAACTATCACTTATCAACTATCAACTATCAACTATCAACTATCACTTATCAACTATCAACTATCAACTATCAACTATCAACTATCAACTATCACTTATCACTTATCAACTATCAACTATCAACTATCAACTATCAACTATCAACTATCAACTATCAACTATCACTTATCAACTATCAACTATCAACTATCAACTATCAACTATCAACTATCAACTATCAACTATCACTTATCAATTATCAACTATCAACTATCAACTATCAACTATCACTTATCAACTATCAACTATCAACTATCAACTATCACTTATCAACTATCAACTATCAACTATCAACTATCAACTATCACTTATCAACTATCAACTATCAACTATCAACTATCAACTATCAACTATCATTTATCAACTATCAACTATCAACTATCAACTATCACTTATCAACTATCACTTATCAACTATCAACTATCAACTATCAACTATCACTTATCAACTATCAACTATCAACTATCAACTATCAACTATCAACTATCACTTATCAACTATCAACTATCAACTATCAACTATCAACTATCAACCATCAACCATCAACCATCAACTATCAACTATCACTTATCAACTATCAACTATCAACTATCAACTATCACTTATCAACTATCAACTATCAACTATCAACTATCAACTATCAACTATCAACTATCAACTATCAACTATCAACCATCAACTATAAACTATCAACTATCAACTATCAACTATCACTTATCAACTATCAACTATCACTTATCAACTATCAACTATCACTTATCAACTATCAACTATCAACTATCAACTATCAATTATCAATTATCAACTATCAACTATCAACTATCACCTATCAATTATCAACTATCAACTATCAACTATCAACTATCAACTATCAACTATCAACTATCAACTATCACTTATCAACTATCAACTATCAACTATCACTTATCAACTATCACTTATCAACTATCACTTATCAACTATCAACTATCACTTATCAACTATCAACTATAACCTATCACCTATCACCTATCAACTATCAACTATCAACGATCAACGATCAACTATCAACGATCAACGATCAACTATCAACTATCAACTATCAACTATCAACTATCAACTATCACTTATCAACTATCACTTATCAACTATCAACTATCAACTATCAACTATCAACTATCAACTATCAACTATCACTTATCAACTATCAACTATCAACCATCAACCATCAACCATCAACCATCAACCATCAACTATCAACTATCACTTATCAATTATCAACTATCAACTATCAACTATCAACTATCAACTATCAACTATCAACTATCAACTATCACTTATCAACTATCAACTATCAACTATCAACTATCACTTATCAACTATCAACCATCAACCATCAACCATCAACCATCAACTATCACTTATCACTTATCAACTATCAACTATCAACTATCAACTATCACTTATCACTTATCAACTATCAACTATCAACTATCAACTATCACTTATCAACTATCAACTATCAACTATCAACTATCAACTATCAACTATCACCTATCAACTATCAACTATCAACTATCACCTATCAACTATCAACTATCAACTATCACTTATCACTTATCAACTATCACTTATCAATTATCAACTATCATCTATCAACTATCAACTATCAACTATCAATTATCAATTATCAACTATCAACTATCAACTATCAACTATCAACTATCAATTATCAACTATCAATTATCAACTATCAACTATCAACTATCAACTATCAACTATCACTTATCAACTATCAACTATCAACTATCAACTATCAACTATCAACTATCACTTATCAACTATCAACTATCAACTATCAACTATCAACTATCACTTATCAATTATCAACTATCACTTATCAATTATCAACTATCACTTATCAATTATCAACTATCAACTATCAACTATCAATTATCACTTATCAACTATCACCTATCACCTATCAACTATCAACTATCACTTATCAACTATCAACTATCAACTATCAACTATCACTTATCAACTATCAACTATCAACTATCAACTATCAACTATCACTTATCAACTATCAACTATCAACTATCAACTATCAACTATCAATTATCAACTATCAACTATCAACTATCACTTATCAATTATAAACTATCAACTATCACTTATCAATTATCAACTATCAACTATCAACTATCACTTATAAACTATCAACTATCAACTATCAACTATCACTTATCAACTATCACTTATCAATTATCAACTATCACTTATCAATTATCAACTATCAACTATCAACTATCAACTACCAACTATCAACTATCAATTATCAATTATCAATTATCAACTATCAATTATCAACTATCACTTATCACTTATCAACTATCAACTATCAACTATCAACTATCAACTATCAACTATCAACTATCAACTATCAACTATCACTTATCAACTATCAACTATCAACTATCAACTATCAACTATCAACTATCACTTATCAACTTTCACTTATCAACTATCACTTATCAACTATCAACTATCAACTATCACTTATCACTTATCAACTATCAACTATCAACTATCACTTATCAACTATCACTTATCAACTATCAACTATCAACTATCAACTATCAACTATCACTTATCACTTATCACTTATCACTTATCAACTATCAACTATCAACTATCAACTATCACTTATCAACTATCACTTATCAACTATCACTTATCAACTATCACTTATCAACTATCAACTATCAACTATCAACTATCACCTATCAACTATCACCTATCAACTATCAACTATCAACTATCAACTATCACTTATCAACTATCAACTATCACCTATCACCTATCAACTATCAATTATCAACTATCAACTATCAACTATCAACTATCAACTATCAACTATCAACTATCACTTATCAACTATCAACTATCAACTATCAACTATCACTTATCAACTATCAACTATCAACTATCAACTATCAAATATCACCTATCAACTATCAACTATCAACTATCAATTATCAATTATCAACTATCAACTATCAACTATCAACTATCAACTATCACCTATCAACTATCACCTATCAACTATCACCTATCAACTATCACTTATCAACTATCACTTATCAACTATCACTTATCAACTATCAACTATCACTTATCAACTATCAACTATCAACTATCAACTATCAACTATCACTTATCACTTATCACTTATCAACTATCAACTATCAACTATCAACTATCAACTATCAACTATCAACTATCACTTATCAACTATCAACTATCAACTATCAACTATCAACTATCAACTATCACTTATCACTTATCACTTATCACTTATCACTTATCAACTATCACTTATCAACTATCAACTATCAACTATCAACTATCAACTATCAACTATCAACTATCACTTATCAACTATCACCTATCAACTATCAACTATCAACTATCAATTATCAATTATCAATTATCAACTATCAACTATCAACTATCAACTATCAACTATCAACTATCACTTATCAACTATCAACTATCAACTATCACTTATCAACTATCAACTATCACTTATCACTTATCAACTATCACTTATCAATTATCAATTATCAACTATCAATTATCAATTATCAATTATCAATTATCAATTATCAACTATCAACTATCAACTATCAACTATCAACTATCAACTATCAACTATCAATTATCAACTATCAATTATCAACTATCAACTATCAACTATCACTTATCAACTATCAACTATCAACTATCAACTATCAACTATCAACTATCAACTATCACTTATCAACTATCAACTATCAACTATCAACTATCAACTATCACTTATCAACTATCAACTATCAACTATCAACTATCAACTATCAACTATCAACTATCACTTATCAATTATCAACTATCACTTATCAATTATCAACTATCACTTATCAACTATCAACTATCAACTATCAACTATCAACTATCAACTATCAATTATCAATTATCACTTATCAACTATCACCTATCAACTATCAACTATCACTTATCAACTATCACTTATCAACTATCAACTATCAACTATCACTTATCAACTATCAACTATCAACTATCAACTATCAACTATCACTTATCACTTATCACTTATCACTTATCAACCATCAACCATCAACCATAAACTATCAACTATCAACTATCAACTATCACCTATCAACTATCAACTATCAACTATCAACTATCACTTATCAACTATCAACTATCAACTATCAACTATCAACTATCAACTATCACCTATCACCTATCAATTATCAATTATCAATTATCAATTATCAATTATCAATTATCAACTATCAACTATCAACTATCAACTATCAACTATCAACTATCACTTATCAACTATCAACTATCAACTATCAACTATCAACTATCAACTATCAACTATCTCTTATCTCTTATCAACTATCAACTATCAACTATCAACTATCAACTATCACTTATCACTTATCAACTATCAACTATCAACAATCAACTATCAATTATCAATTATCAATTATCAACTATCAACTATCAACTATCAACTATCACTTATCACTTATCAACTATCACTTATCAACTATCACTTATCAACTATCAACTATCAACTATCACTTATCAACTATCAACTATCAACTATCAACTATCAACTATCAACTATCAATTATCAACTATCAACTATCAATTATCAATTATCAACTATCAACTATCAACTATCAACTATCAACTATCAACTATCAACTATCACTTATCAACTATCAACTATCAACTATCAACTATCAACTATCAACTATCACTTATCAACTATCACTTATCAACTATCAACTATCAACTATCAACTATCAACTATCAACTATCACTTATCAACTATCAACTATCAACTATCAACTATCAACTATCAACTATCAACTATCAACTATCACTTATCAACTATCAACTATCAACTATCAACTATCAACTATCAACTATCACTTATCAACTATCAACTATCAACTATCAACTATCAACTATCAACTATCACTTATCAATTATAAACTATCAACTATCACTTATCAATTATCAACTATCAACTATCAACTATCACTTATAAACTATCAACTATCACTTATCAACTATCACTTATCAATTATCAACTATCACTTATCAACTATCAACTATCAACTATCAATTATCAACTATCAATTATCAATTATCAACTATCAACTATCAACTATCAACTATCACTTATCAACTATCAACTATCAACTATCAACTATCAACTATCAACTATCACTTATCAACTATCAACTATCAACTATCAACTATCAACTATCAACTATCAATTATCAATTATCAACTATCAACTATCAACTATCAACTATCTCTTATCAATTATCAATTATCAACTATCAACTATCAACTATCAACTATCACTTATCAACTATCAACTATCACTTATCAACTATCACTTATCAACTATCAACTATCAACTATCAACTATCAACTATCAACTATCAACTATCACTTATCAACTATCAACTATCAACTATCACTTATCAACTATCAACTATCAACTATCAACTATCAACTATCAACTATCACTTATCAACTATCAACTATCAACTATCAACTATCAACTATCACTTATCAACTATCAACTATCAACTATCAACTATCAACTATCAACTATCAACTATCACTTATCAATTATCAACTATCAACTATCAACTATCACTTATCAACTATCAACTATCAACTATCAACTATCACTTATCAACTATCAACTATCAACTATCACTTATCAACTATCACTTATCAACTATCACTTATCAACTATCAACTATCACTTATCAACTATCACCTATCACCTATCAACGATCAACGATCAACGATCAACGATCAACGATCAACGATCAACTATCAACTATCAACTATCAACTATCAACTATCACTTATCAACTATCAACTATCAACTATCAACTATCACTTATCAACTATCAACTATCAACCATCAACCATCAACCATCAACTATCAACTATCAACTATCACTTATCAATTATCAACTATCAACTATCAACTATCAATTACCAACTATCAACTATCAACTATCACTTATCAACTATCAACTATCAACTATCAACTATCAACTATCAACTATCTCTTATCTCTTATCAACTATCAACTATCAACTATCAACTATCAACTATCACTTATCACTTATCACTTATCAACTATCAACTATCAACTATCAACAATCAACTATCAATTATCAATTATCAATTATCAACTATCAACTATCAACTATCAACTATCAACTATCAACTATCAACTATCACTTATCAACTATCACTTATCAACTATCACTTATCAACTATCAACTATCAACTATCAACTATCACTTATCAACTATCAACTATCAACTATCAACTATCAATTATCAATTATCAACTATCAACTATCAATTATCAACTATCAACTATCAACTATCAACTATCAACTATCACTTATCAACTATCAACTATCAACTATCAACTATCAACTATCACTTATCAACTATCACTTATCAACTATCAACTATCAACTATCAACTATCACTTATCAACTATCAACTATCAACTATCAACTATCAACTATCAACTATCAACTATCACTTATCAACTATCAACTATCAACTATCAACTATCAACTATCAACTATCACTTATCAACTATCAACTATCAACTATCAACTATCAACTATCAACTATCACTTATCAATTATAAACTATCAACTATCACTTATCAATTATCAACTATCAACTATCAACTATCACTTATAAACTATCAACTATCACTTATCAATTATCAACTATCACTTATCAACTATCAACTATCAACTATCAATTATCAATTATCAACTATCAATTATCAACTATCAATTATCAATTATCAACTATCAACTATCAACTATCAACTATCACTTATCAACTATCAACTATCAACTATCAACTATCAACTATCAACTATCACTTATCAACTATCAACTATCAACTATCAACTATCAACTATCAACTATCACTTATCAACTATCAACTATCAACTATCAACTATCACTTATCAACTATCAACTATCAACTATCAACTATCAACCATCAACCATCAACCATCAACCATCAACTATCAACTATCAACTATCAACTATCACTTATCAACTATCAACTATCAACTATCAACTATCACTTATCAACTATCAACTATCAACTATCAACTATCAACTATCACTTATCAACTATCAACTATCAACCATCAACCATCAACTATAAACTATCAACTATCTCTTATCTCTTATCAACTATCAACTATCAACTATCAACTATCAACTATCACTTATCACTTATCACTTATCAACTATCAACTATCAACTATCAACTATCAACTATCAACAATCAACTATCAATTATCAATTATCAATTATCAATTATCAACTATCAACTATCAACTATCAACTATCAACTATCAACTATCACTTATCACTTATCACTTATCAACTATCACTTATCAACTATCACTTATCAACTATCAACTATCAACTATCAACTATCACTTATCAACTATCAACTATCAACTATCAACTATCAATTATCAATTATCAACTATCAACTATCAATTATCAACTATCAACTATCAACTATCAACTATCAACTATCACTTATCAACTATCAACTATCAACTATCAACTATCAACTATCACTTATCAACTATCACTTATCAACTATCAACTATCAACTATCAACTATCACTTATCAACTATCAACTATCAACTATCAACTATCAACTATCAACTATCACTTATCAACTATCAACTATCAACTATCAACTATCAACTATCAACTATCAACTATCACTTATCAACTATCAACTATCAACTATCAACTATCAACTATCAACTATCAACTATCACTTATCAATTATAAACTATCAACTATCACTTATCAATTATCAACTATCAACTATCAACTATCACTTATAAACTATCAACTATCACTTATCAACTATCACTTATCAATTATCAACTATCACTTATCAACTATCAACTATCAACTATCAATTATCAATTATCAACTATCAATTATCAACTATCAATTATCAATTATCAACTATCAACTATCAACTATCACTTATCAACTATCAACTATCAACTATCAACTATCAACTATCAACTATCACTTATCAACTATCAACTATCAACTATCAACTATCAACTATCAACTATCAACTATCACTTATCAACTATCAACTATCAACTATCAACTATCAACTATCAACTATCACTTATCAACTATCAACTATCAACTATCAACTATCAACCATCAACCATCAACCATCAACCATCAACTATCAACTATCAACTATCACTTATCAACTATCAACTATCAACTATCAACTATCACTTATCAACTATCAACTATCAACTATCAACTATCAACTATCACTTATCAACTATCAACTATCAACTATCAACTATCAACCATCAACCATCAACTATAAACTATCAACTATCACTTATCAACTATCAACTATCACTTATCAACTATCAACTATCAACTATCACTTATCAACTATCAACTATCAACTATCAACTATCAATTATCAATTATCAACTATCAACTATCAACTATCAACTATCAATTATCAACTATCAACTATCAACTATCAACTATCAACTATCAACTATCACTTATCAACTATCAACTATCAACTATCAACTATCTCTTATCAATTATCAATTATCAACTATCAACTATCAACTATCAACTATCACTTATCACTTATCAACTATCAACTATCAACAATCAACTATCACTTATCAATTATCAATTATCAACTATCAACTATCAACTATCAACTATCAACTATCACTTATCACTTATCAACTATCACTTATCAACTATCAACTATCAACTATCAACTATCACTTATCAACTATCAACTATCACTTATCAACTATCACTTACCAACTATCAACTATCAACTATCAACTATCAACTATCACTTATCAACTATCAACTATCAACTATCACTTATCAACTATCAACTATCAACTATCAACTATCAACTATCAACTATCAACTATCACTTATCAACTATCAACTATCAACTATCAACTATCAACTATCACTTATCAACTATCAACTATCAACTATCAACTATCAACTATCAACTATCAACTATCAACTATCACTTATCAACTATCAACTATCAACTATCAACTATCAACTATCACTTATCAACTATCAACTATCAACTATCACTTATCAACTATCACTTATCAACTATCACTTATCAACTATCAACTATCACCTATCACCTATCAACTATCAACTATCAACGATCAACGATCAACTATCAACTATCAACTATCAACTATCAACTATCAACTATCAACTATCACTTATCAACTATCAACTATCAACTATCAACTATCAACTATCAACTATCAACTATCACTTATCAACTATCAACTATCAACTATCAACTATCAACTATCAACTATCAACTATCAACTATCACTTATCAACTATCAACTATCAACTATCAACTATCAACCATCAACTATCAACTATCACTTATCAATTATCAATTATCAACTATCAACTATCAACTATCAATTATCAACTATCAACTATCAACTATCAACTATCAACTATCACTTATCAACTATCAACTATCAACTATCAACTATCAACTATCAACTATCACTTATCAACTATCACTTATCAACTATCAACTATCAACTATCACTTATCAACTATCAACTATCAACTATCAACTATCAACTATCAACTATCACTTATCAACTATCAACTATCAACTATCAACTATCAACTATCACTTATCAACTATCAACTATCAACTATCAACTATCAACTATCAACTATCAACTATCACTTATCAATTATAAACTATCAACTATCACTTATCAATTATCAACTATCAACTATCAACTATCACTTATAAACTATCAACTATCAACTATCAACTATCACTTATCAACTATCAACTATCAACTATCAACTATCAACTATCACTTATCAACTATCAACCATCAACCATCAACTATCAACTATCAACTATCAACTATCAACTATCAACTATCAACTATCAATTATCAACTATCAACTATCAACTATCAACTATCAACTATCACTTATCAATTATCAACTATCAACTATCACTTATCAACTATCAACTATCAACTATCAACTATCAACTATCAACTATCACTTATCAACTATCAACTATCAACTATCAACTATCAACTATCAACTATCAACTATCAACTATCACTTATCAACTATCAACTATCAACTATCAACTATCAACTATCAACTATCAACTATCAACTATCAACCATCAACCATCAACCATCAACTATCAACTATCACTTATCAACTATCAACTATCAACTATCAACTATCACTTATCAACTATCAACTATCAACTATCAACTATCAACTATCAACTATCACTTATCAACTATCAACTATCAACCATCAACTATAAACTATCAACTATCAACTATCACTTATCAACTATCACTTATCAACTATCAACTATCACTTATCAACTATCAACTATCAACTATCAACTATCAATTATCAATTATCAACTATCAACTATCAACTATCAACTATCAACTATCACCTATCACCTATCAACTATCAACTATCAACTATCAACTATCAACTATCAACTATCACTTATCAACTATCAACTATCAACTATCAACTATCTCTTATCAATTATCAATTATCAATTATCAACTATCAACTATCAACTATCAACTATCACTTATCACTTATCACTTATCAACTATCAACAATCAACAATCAACTATCACTTATCAATTATCAACTATCAACTATCAACTATCAACTATCACTTATCACTTATCACTTATCAACTATCACTTATCAACTATCAACTATCAACTATCAACTATCAACTATCACTTATCAACTATCAACTATCAACTATCAATTATCAATTATCAACTATCAACTATCAACTATCAACTATCACCTATCACCTATCAACTATCAACTATCAACTATCAATTATCAATTATCAACTATCAACGATCAACGATCAACGATCAACGATCAACTATCAACTATCAACTATCAACGATCAACGATCAACTATCAACTATCAACTATCAACTATCAACTATCACTTATCAACTATCAACTATCAACTATCAACTATCAACTATCACTTATCAACTATCAACTATCAACTATCAACTATCACTTATCAACTATCAACTATCAACCATCAACCATCAACCATCAACTATCAACTATCAACTATCAATTATCAACTATCAACTATCAACTATCAACTATCAATTATCAATTATCAACTATCAACTATCAACTATCACTTATCAACTATCCACTATCCACTATCCACTATCAACTATCACTTATCAACTATCAACTATCAACCATCAACTATCAACTATCAACTATCAACTATCAACTATCACTTATCAACTATCAACTATCAACTATCAACTATCAACTATCAACTATCACTTATCAACTATCAACTATCAATTATCAACTATCAACTATCAACTATCAATTATCAACTATCAACTATCAACTATCAACTATCAACTATCACTTATCAACTATCAACTATCAACTATCAACTATCAACTATCACTTATCAATTATCAACTATCAACTATCACTTATCAACTATCAACTATCAACTATCAACTATCACTTATCAACTATCACTTATCAACTATCAACTATCAACTATCACTTATCAACTATCAACTATCACTTATCAACTATCAACTATCAACTATCACTTATCAACTATCACTTATCAACTATCACTTATCAACTATCACTTATCAACTATCACTTATCACTTATCAACTATCAACTATCAACTATCAACTATCAACTATCAACTATCAACTATCACTTATCAACTATCAACTATCAACTATCAACTATCAACTATCAACTATCAACTATCAACTATCACTTATCAACTATCACCTATCACCTATCACCTATCACCTATCAACTATCAATTATCAATTATCAATTATCAACTATCAACTATCAACTATCAACTATCAACTATCAACTATCACTTATCAACTATCAACTATCAACTATCAACTATCAACTATCAACTATCAACTATCACTTATCAACTATCAACTATCAACTATCAACTATCAACTATCAACTATCACTTATCAACTATCAACTATCAACTATCAACTATCAACTATCAACTATCAATTATCAATTATCAATTATCAACTATCAACTATCAACTATCAACTATCAACTATCAACTATCACTTATCAACTATCAACTATCAACTATCAACTATCAACTATCACTTATCAATTATCAACTATCAACTATCAACTATCAACTATCAACTATCAACTATCACTTATCAACTATCAACTATCAACTATCAACTATCAACTATCAACTATCACTTATCAACTATCAACTATCAACTATCACTTATCAACTATCACTTATCAACTATCACTTATCAACTATCACTTATCAACTATCACTTATCAACTATCAACTATCAACTATCAACTATCACTTATCAACTATCAACTATCACCTATCACCTATCAACTATCAACTATCAACGATCAACGATCAACGATCAACGATCAACGATCAACTATCAACTATCAACTATCAACTATCAACTATCAACTATCACTTATCAACTATCAACTATCAACTATCAACTATCAACTATCAACTATCAACTATCAACTATCAACTATCACTTATCAACTATCAACTATCAACCATCAACCATCAACTATCAACTATCACTTATCAATTATCAACTATCAACTATCAACTATCAACTATCAACTATCAACTATCAACTATCACTTATCAACTATCAACTATCAACTATCAACTATCACTTATCAACTATCAACCATCAACCATCAACCATCAACTATCACTTATCAACTATCAACTATCAACTATCAACTATCAACTATCACTTATCAACTATCAACTATCAACTATCAACTATCAACTATCACTTATCAACTATCAACTATCACTTATCAACTATCAACTATCAACTATCACTTATCAACTATCACTTATCAACTATCACTTATCAACTATCACTTATCAACTATCACTTATCACTTATCAACTATCAACTATCAACTATCACTTATCAACTATCAACTATCAACTATCAACTATCACTTATCAACTATCACCTATCACCTATCACCTATCAATTATCAATTATCAACTATCAACTATCAACTATCAACTATCAACTATCAACTATCAACTATCAACTATCAACTATCACTTATCAACTATCAACTATCAACTATCACTTATCAACTATCAACTATCAACTATCAACTATCAACTATCAACTATCACTTATCAACTATCAACTATCAACTATCAACTATCAACTATCAACTATCAACTATCAATTATCAATTATCAACTATCAACTATCAACTATCAATTATCAATTATCAATTATCAACTATCAACTATCAACTATCAACTATCACTTATCAACTATCAACTATCAACTATCAACTATCAACTATCAACTATCAACTATCACTTATCAATTATCAACTATCAACTATCAACTATCAACTATCAACTATCAACTATCAACTATCACTTATCAACTATCAACTATCAACTATCAACTATCAACTATCAACTATCAACTATCAACTATCACTTATCAACTATCAACTATCAACTATCAACTATCAACTATCACTTATCAACTATCACTTATCAACTATCAACTATCAACTATCAACTATCACTTATCAACTATCAACTATCACCTATCACCTATCAACTATCAACTATCAACTATCAATTATCAACGATCAACGATCAACGATCAACGATCAACGATCAACGATCAACTATCAACTATCAACTATCAACTATCACTTATCAACTATCAACTATCAACTATCAACTATCAACTATCACTTATCAACTATCAACCATCAACCATCAACTATCAACTATCAACTATCACTTATCAATTATCAACTATCAACTATCAACTATCAACTATCAACTATCAACTATCACTTATCAACTATCAACTATCAACTATCAACTATCACTTATCAACTATCAACCATCAACCATCAACCATCAACTATCACTTATCAACTATCAACTATCAACTATCAACTATCACTTATCAACTATCAATTATCAACTATCAACTATCAACTATCAACTATCAACTATCAACTATCACTTATCAACTATCAACTATCAACTATCAACTATCAACTATCACTTATCAACTATCAACTATCAACTATCAACTATCACCTATCACCTATCAACTATCAATTATCAATTATCAATTATCAACTATCAACTATCAACTATCAACTATCACTTATCAACTATCAACTATCAACTATCAACTATCAACTATCACTTATCAACTATCAACTATCAACTATCAACTATCAACTATCACTTATCAACTATCAACTATCAACTATCAACTATCAACTATCAACTATCAACTATCACTTATCAACTATCAACTATCAACTATCAACTATCAACTATCACTTATCAACTATCAACTATCAACCATCAACCATCAACTATCAACTATCAACTATCACTTATCAATTATCAACTATCAACTATCAACTATCAACTATCAACTATCACTTATCAACTATCAACTATCAACTATCAACTATCACTTATCAACTATCAACCATCAACCATCAACCATCAACTATCACTTATCAACTATCAACTATCAACTATCAACTATCACTTATCAACTATCAACTATCAACTATCAACTATCAACTATCAACTATCAACTATCACTTATCAACTATCAATTATCAATTATCAACTATCAACTATCAACTATCACCTATCACCTATCAACTATCAATTATCAATTATCAATTATCAACTATCAACTATCAACTATCAACTATCACTTATCAACTATCAACTATCAACTATCAACTATCAACTATCACTTATCAACTATCAACTATCAACTATCAACTATCAACTATCACTTATCAACTATCAACTATCAACTATCAACTATCAACTATCAACTATCAACTATCACTTATCAACTATCAACTATCAACTATCAACTATCAACTATCACTTATCAACTATCAACTATCAACTATCAACTATCAACTATCAACTATCACTTAT
This sequence comes from Micromesistius poutassou, assembly GCF_964030765.1. Classification (NCBI taxonomy): domain Eukaryota; kingdom Metazoa; phylum Chordata; class Actinopteri; order Gadiformes; family Gadidae; genus Micromesistius; species Micromesistius poutassou. The sequence goes on along the minus strand of NW_028178622.1, from coordinate 84,574 downwards.
CAACTATCACTCATCAACTATCAACTATCAACTATCACTTATCAACTATCAACTATCAACTATCACTTATCACTTATCAACTATCAACTATCAACTATCAACTATCACTTATCACTTATCAACTATCAACTATCAACTATCACTTATCAACTATCACTTATCAACTATCAACTATCCCTTATCAACTATCAACTATCAACTATCACTTATCAACTATCAACTATCAACTATCATTTATCAACTATCAACTATCAACTATCAACTATCAACTATCACTTATCAACTATCAACTATCAACTATCAACTATCAACTATCAACTATCAACTATCACTTATCAACTATCAACTATCAACTATCAACTATCAACTATCACTTATCAACTATCACTTATCAACTATCAACTATCAACTATCACTTATCAACTATCAACTATCAACTATCAACTATCAATTATCAATTATCAACTATCAACTATCAATTATCAATTATCAATTATCAACTATCAACTATCAACTATCAACTATCACTTATCAACTATCAACTATCAACTATCAACTATCAACTATCAACTATCACTTATCAACTATCAACTATCAACTATCAACTATCAACTATCAACTATCAACTATCAACTATCACTTATCAACTATCAACTATCAACTATCAACTATCAACTATCAATTATCAATTATCAACTATCAACTATCAACTATCACTTATCAATTATCAACTATCAACTATCACTTATCAATTATCAACTATCACTTATCAACTATCAACTATCAACTATCAACTATCAATTATCAACTATCAACTATCAACTATCAATTATCAACTATCAACTATCAACTATCAACTATCAACTATCATTTATCAACTATCAACTATCACTTATCAACTATCAACTATCAACTATCAACTATCACTTATCAACTATCACCTATCAACTATCAACTATCACTTATCAACTATCAACTATCAACTATCAACTATCAACTATCACTTATCAACTATCAACTATCAACTATCAACCATCAACCATCAACCATCAACCATCAACCATCAACCATCAACTATCAACTATCAACTATCAACTATCACTTATCAACTATCAACTATCAACTATCAACTATCACTTATCAACTATCAACTATCAACTATCAACTATCACTTATCAACTATCAACCATCAACCATCAACTATAAACTATCAACTATCACTTATCAATAATCAACTATCAACTAACACTTATCAACTATCAACTATCAACTAACACTTATCAACTATCAACTATCAATTATCAACTATCAACTATCAACTATCAACTATCAACTATCACCTATCACCTATCAATTATCAACTATCAACTATCAACTATCAACTATCAACTATCAACTATCACTTATCAACTATCAACTATCAACTATCTCTTATCAATTATCAATTATCAATTATCAACTATCAACTATCAACTATCAACTATCAACTATCAACTATCAACTATCACTTATCAATTATCAACTATCAACAATCAACTATCACTTATCAATTATCACTTATCAACTATCAACTATCAACTATCAACTATCAACTATCACTTATCACTTATCAACTATCACTTATCAACTATCACTTATCAACTATCAACTATCAACTATCACTTATCAACTATCACTTATCAACTATCAACTATCAACTATCACTTATCAACTATCAACTATCAACTATCACTTATCAATTATAAACTATCAACTATCACTTATCAATTATCAACTATCAACTATCAACTATCACTTATAAACTATCAACTATCAACTATCACTTATCAACTATCACTTATCAATTATCAACTATCACTTATCAACTATCAACTATCAACTATCAACTATCAATTATCAATTATCAACTATCAACTATCAACTATCACTTATCAACTATCAACTATCACTTATCAACTATCAACTATCAACTATCAACTATCAACTATCAACTATCACTTATCAACTATCAACTATCAACTATCAACTATCAACGATCAACGATCAACGATCAACGATCAACGATCAACTATCAACGATCAACTATCAACTATCAACTATCAACGATCAACGATCAACGATCAACGATCAACTATCACTTATCAACTATCAACTATCAACTATCACCTATCAACTATCAACTATCAACTATCACTTATCAACTATCAACTATCAACTATCAACTATCAACTATCACTTATCAACTATCAACTATCAACCATCAACCATCAACCATCAACCATCAACTATCAACTATCAACTATCAATTATCAATTATCAACTATCAACTATCAACTATCAACTATCAACTATCAATTATCAATTATCAATTATCAACTATCAACTATCAACTATCAACTATCACTTATCAACTATCCACTATCAACTATCAACTATCAACTATCACTTATCAACTATCAACCATCAACCATCAACCATCAACTATCAACTATCAACTATCAACTATCACTTATCAACTATCAACTATCAACTATCAACTATCAACTATCACTTATCAACTATCAACTATCAATTATCAATTATCAACTATCAACTATCAACTATCAATTATCAACTATCAACTATCAACTATCAACTATCAACTATCACTTATCAACTATCAACTATCAACTATCAACTATCAACTATCACTTATCAATTATCAACTATCAACTATCACTTATCAACTATCAACTATCAACTATCAACTATCACTTATCAACTATCACTTATCAACTATCAACTATCAACTATCACTTATCAACTATCAACTATCACTTATCAACTATCAACTATCAACTATCACTTATCAACTATCACTTATCAACTATCACTTATCAACTATCACTTATCAACTATCACTTATCAACTATCAACTATCAACTATCAACTATCACCTATCACCTATCACCTATCACCTATCAATTATCAATTATCAATTATCAATTATCAATTATCAACTATCACTTATCAACTATCAACTATCAACTATCAACTATCAACTATCAACTATCAACTATCACTTATCACTTATCAACTATCAACTATCAACTATCAACTATCAACTATCAACTATCAACTATCAACTATCAACTATCACTTATCAACTATCAACTATCAACTATCAACTATCAACTATCAACTATCAACTATCAATTATCAATTATCAATTATCAATTATCAACTATCAACTATCAACTATCAACTATCAACTATCAACTATCAACTATCACTTATCAACTATCAACTATCAACTATCAACTATCAACTATCACTTATCAATTATCAACTATCAACTATCAACTATCAACTATCAACTATCACTTATCAACTATCAACTATCAACTATCAACTATCAACTATCAACTATCACTTATCAACTATCAACTATCACTTATCAACTATCACTTATCAACTATCACTTATCAACTATCACTTATCAACTATCAACTATCAACTATCAACTATCACTTATCAACTATCAACTATCAACTATCAACTATCACCTATCACCTATCAACTATCAACGATCAACGATCAACGATCAACGATCAACGATCAACGATCAACTATCAACGATCAACGATCAACGATCAACTATCAACTATCAACTATCAACTATCAACTATCAACTATCACTTATCAACTATCAACTATCAACTATCAACTATCAACTATCAACTATCAACTATCAACTATCACTTATCAACTATCAACTATCAACTATCAACTATCAACTATCACTTATCAACTATCAACCATCAACCATCAACTATCAACTATCAACTATCACTTATCAATTATCAACTATCAACTATCAACTATCAATTATCAACTATCAACTATCAACTATCACTTATCAACTATCAACTATCAACTATCAACTATCACTTATCAACTATCAACCATCAACCATCAACCATCAACTATCACTTATCAACTATCAACTATCAACTATCAACTATCAACTATCACTTATCAACTATCAACTATCAACTATCAACTATCACTTATCAACTATCAACTATCAATTATCAATTATCAACTATCAACTATCAACTATCAACTATCAACTATCACCTATCACCTATCAACTATCAATTATCAATTATCAATTATCAACTATCAACTATCAACTATCAACTATCACTTATCAACTATCAACTATCAACTATCAACTATCAACTATCAACTATCAACTATCACTTATCAACTATCAACTATCAACTATCAACTATCAACTATCAACTATCACTTATCAACTATCAACTATCAACTATCAACTATCAACTATCAACTATCACTTATCAACTATCAACTATCAACTATCAACTATCACTTATCAACTATCAACTATCAACTATCAACTATCAACTATCAACTATCACTTATCAACTATCACTCATCAACTATCAACTATCACTTATCAACTATCAACTATCAACTATCACTTATCACTTATCACTTATCAACTATCAACTATCAACTATCAACTATCACTTATCACTTATCAACTATCAACTATCAACTATCACTTATCAACTATCACTTATCAACTATCAACTATCCCTTATCAACTATCAACTATCAACTATCAATTATCAACTATCAACTATCAACTATCACTTATCAACTATCAACTATCAACTATCAACTATCAACTATCAATTATCAACTATCAACTATCAACTATCACTTATCAATTATAAACTATCAACTATCACTTATCAATTATCAACTATCAACTATCAACTATCACTTATAAACTATAAACTATCAACTATCAACTATCACTTATCACTTATCAACTATCAACTATCAACTATCAACTACCAACTATCAACTATCAATTATCAATTATCAATTATCAACTATCAATTATCAACTATCACTTATCAACTATCAACTATCAACTATCAACTATCAACTATCACTTATCAACTATCAACTATCAACTATCAACTATCAACTATCAACTATCAACTATCAATTATCAATTATCAACTATCAACTATCAACTATCACTTATCAACTATCAACTATCAACTATCAACTATCACTTATCAACTATCAACTATCAACTATCAACTATCAACTATCAACTATCAACTATCACTTATCAACTATCAACTATCAACTATCAACTATCACTTATCAACTATCAACTATCAACTATCAATTATCAACTATCAACTATCAACTATCAACTATCAACTATCAACTATCAACTATCATTTATCAACTATCACTTATCAACTATCAACTATCAACTATCAACTATCACTTATCAACTATCACCTATCAACTATCAACTATCAACTATCACTTATCAACTATCAACTATCAACTATCAACTATCAACTATCACTTATCAACTATCAACTATCAACTATCAACTATCAACTATCAACTATCAACCATCAACCATCAACCATCAACCATCAACCATCAACTATCAACTATCAACTATCAACTATCACTTATCAACTATCAACTATCAACTATCAACTATCACTTATCAACTATCAACTATCAACTATCACTTATCAACTATCAACCATCAACCATCAACTATAAACTATCAACTATCACTTATCAATAATCAACTATCAACTAACACTTATCAACTATCAACTATCAACTAACACTTATCAACTATCAACTATCAACTATCAACTATCAACTATCAACTATCACCTATCACCTATCAATTATCAACTATCAACTATCAACTATCAACTATCACTTATCAACTATCAACTATCAACTATCTCTTATCAATTATCAACTATCAACTATCAACTATCAACTATCAACTATCAACTATCAACTATCAACTATCACTTATCAATTATCAACTATCAACAATCAACTATCACTTATCAATTATCACTTATCAACTATCAACTATCAACTATCAACTATCAACTATCACTTATCACTTATCAACTATCACTTATCAACTATCACTTATCAACTATCAACTATCAACTATCACTTATCAACTATCACTTATCAACTATCAACTATCAACTATCACTTATCAACTATCAACTATCAACTATCACTTATCAATTATAAACTATCAACTATCACTTATCAATTATCAACTATCAACTATCAACTATCAACTATCAACTATCACTTATCAACTATCACTTATCAATTATCAACTATCACTTATCAACTATCAACTATCAACTATCAATTATCAACTATCAACTATCAATTATCAATTATCAACTATCAACTATCAACTATCAACTATCAACTATCAACTATCACTTATCAACTATCAACTATCAACTATCAACTATCATTTATCAACTATCAACTATCACTTATCAACTATCAACTATCAACTATCAACTATCACTTATCAACTATCAACTATCACTTATCAACTATCAACTATCAACTATCAACTATCACTTATCAACTATCACCTATCACCTATCAACTATCAACTATCAACTATCAATTATCAACTATCAACGATCAACGATCAACGATCAACGATCAACTATCAACTATCAACGATCAACGATCAACTATCAACTATCAACTATCAACTATCAACTATCAACTATCAATTATCAATTATCAACTATCAACTATCAACTATCAATTATCAACTATCAACTATCAACTATCAACTATCAACTATCACTTATCAACTATCAACTATCAACTATCACTTATCAATTATCAACTATCAACTATCACTTATCAACTATCAACTATCAACTATCAACTATCACTTATCAACTATCACTTATCAACTATCAACTATCAACTATCACTTATCAACTATCAACTATCACTTATCAACTATCAACTATCAACTATCACTTATCAACTATCACTTATCAACTATCACTTATCAACTATCACTTATCAACTATCACTTATCAACTATCACTTATCAACTATCAACTATCAACTATCAACTATCACTTATCAACTATCAACTATCAACTATCACTTATCAACTATCACCTATCACCTATCACCTATCAACTATCAATTATCAATTATCAATTATCAATTATCAATTATCAACTATCAACTATCAACTATCAACTATCAACTATCACTTATCAACTATCAACTATCAACTATCAACTATCAACTATCAATTATCAACTATCAACTATCAACTATCAACTATCAATTATCAATTATCAATTATCAATTATCAACTATCAACTATCAACTATCAACTATCAACTATCACTTATCAACTATCAACTATCAACTATCAACTATCAACTATCAACTATCACTTATCAATTATCAACTATCAACTATCAACTATCAACTATCAACTATCAACTATCAACTATCACTTATCAACTATCAACTATCACTTATCAACTATCACTTATCAACTATCACTTATCAACTATCAACTATCAACTATCAACTATCACTTATCAACTATCAACTATCACCTATCACCTATCAACTATCAACTATCAACGATCAACGATCAACGATCAACGATCAACTATCAACGATCAACGATCAACGATCAACGATCAACTATCAACTATCAACTATCACTTATCAACTATCAACTATCAACTATCAACTATCACTTATCAACTATCAACTATCAACTATCAACTATCACTTATCAACTATCAACTATCAACTATCAACCATCAACCATCAACCATCAACTATCACTTATCAATTATCAACTATCAACTATCAACTATCAATTATCAACTATCAACTATCAACTATCACTTATCAACTATCAACTATCAACTATCACTTATCAACTATCAACCATCAACCATCAACTATCACTTATCAACTATCAACTATCAACTATCAACTATCAACTATCAACTATCAACTATCAACTATCACTTATCAACTATCAACTATCAATTATCAATTATCAATTATCAACTATCAACTATCAACTATCACCTATCACCTATCAACTATCAATTATCAATTATCAATTATCAACTATCAACTATCAACTATCAACTATCAACTATCAACTATCACTTATCAACTATCAACTATCAACTATCAACTATCAACTATCAACTATCACTTATCAACTATCAACTATCAACTATCAACTATCAACTATCACTTATCAACTATCAACTATCAACTATCAACTATCAACTATCAACTATCAACTATCACTTATCAACTATCAACTATCAACTATCAACTATCAACTATCACTTATCAACTATCACTCATCAACTATCAACTATCAACTATCACTTATCAACTATCAACTATCAACTATCACTTATCACTTATCACTTATCAACTATCAACTATCAACTATCAACTATCACTTATCACTTATCAACTATCAACTATCAACTATCACTTATCAACTATCACTTATCAACTATCAACTATCCCTTATCAACTATCAACTATCAACTATCAATTATCAACTATCAACTATCAACTATCACTTATCAACTATCAACTATCAACTATCAACTATCAATTATCAACTATCAACTATCAACTATCACTTATCAATTATAAACTATCAACTATCAACTATCACTTATCAATTATCAACTATCAACTATCAACTATCAACTATCACTTATAAACTATAAACTATCAACTATCAACTATCACTTATCAACTATCACTTATCAATTATCAACTATCACTTATCAATTATCAACTATCAACTATCAACTATCAACTACCAACTATCAACTATCAATTATCAATTATCAATTATCAACTATCAATTATCAACTATCACTTATCAACTATCAACTATCAACTATCACTTATCAACTATCAACTATCAACTATCAACTATCAACTATCAACTATCAATTATCAACTATCAATTATCAATTATCAATTATCAATTATCAACTATCAACTATCAACTATCAACTATCACTTATCAACTATCAACTATCAACTATCAACTATCAACTATCACTTATCAACTGTCAACTGTCAACTATCAACTATCAACTATCAACTATCAACTATCACTTATCAACTATCAACTATCAACTATCAACTATCAACTATCAACTATCAACTATCACTTATCAACTATCAACTATCAACTATCAACTATCAACTATCACTTATCAACTATCAACTATCAACTATCAACTATCAACTATCAACTATCAACTATCAACTATCACTTATCAACTATCAACTATCAACTATCAACTATCAACTATCAATTATCAATTATCAACTATCAACTATCAACTATCACTTATCAATTATCAACTATCAACTATCACTTATCAATTATCAACTATCACTTATCAACTATCAACTATCAACTATCAACTATCAACTATCAACTATCAACTATCAATTATCAACTATCAACTATCAACTATCATTTATCAACTATCAACTATCAACTATCACTTATCAACTATCAACTATCAACTATCAACTATCAACTATCACTTATCAACTATCAACTATCAACTATCAACTATCAACTATCAACTATCACTTATCAACTATCAACTATCAACTATCAACTATCAACTATCACTTATCAACTATCAACTATCAACTATCAACCATCAACCATCAACCATCAACCATCAACCATCAACTATCAACTATCAACTATCAACTATCACTTATCAACTATCAACTATCAACTATCAACTATCACTTATCAACTATCAACCATCAACCATCAACTATAAACTATCAACTATCACTTATCAATAATCAACTATCAACTAACACTTATCAACTATCAACTATCAACTAACACTTATCAACTATCAACTATCAACTATCAACTATCAACTATCAACTATCACCTATCACCTATCAATTATCAACTATCAACTATCAACTATCAACTATCACTTATCAACTATCAACTATCAACTATCTCTTATCAATTATCAATTATCAACTATCAACTATCAACTATCAACTATCAACTATCAACTATCAATTATCAATTATCAACTATCAACAATCAACTATCACTTATCAATTATCACTTATCAACTATCAACTATCAACTATCAACTATCAACTATCACTTATCACTTATCAACTATCACTTATCAACTATCACTTATCAACTATCAACTATCAACTATCACTTATCAACTATCACTTATCAACTATCAACTATCAACTATCACTTATCAACTATCAACTATCAACTATCACTTATCAATTATAAACTATCAACTATCACTTATCAATTATCAACTATCAACTATCAACTATCACTTATAAACTATCAACTATCAACTATCACTTATCAACTATCACTTATCACTTATCAACTATCAACTATCAACTATCAATTATCAACTATCAACTATCAATTATCAATTATCAACTATCAACTATCAACTATCAACTATCAACTATCAACTATCACTTATCAACTATCAACTATCAACTATCAACTATCATTTATCAACTATCAACTATCAACTATCAACTATCACTTATCAACTATCAACTATCAACTATCAACTATCAACTATCACTTATCAACTATCAACTATCAACTATCACTTATCAACTATCAACTATCAACTATCAACTATCAACCATCAACCATCAACCATCAACCATCAACCATCAACTATCAACTATCAACTATCAACTATCACTTATCAACTATCAACTATCAACTATCAACTATCACTTATCAACTATCAACTATCAACTATCACTTATCAACTATCAACTATCAACCATCAACCATCAACCATCAACCATAAACTATCAACTATCAACTATCACTTATCAACTATCAACTATCAACTATCACTTATCAACTATCAACTATCAACTATCACTTATCAACTATCACTTATCAACTATCAACTATCAACTATCAACTATCAATTATCAACTATCAACTATCAACTATCAACTATCAACTATCACCTATCAATTATCAACTATCAACTATCAACTATCAACTATCAACTATCAACTATCACTTATCAACTATCAACTATCAACTATCTCTTATCAATTATCAATTATCAACTATCAACTATCACTTATCAATTATCAACTATCAACAATCAACTATCACTTATCAATTATCAATTATCAACTATCAACTATCAACTATCAACTATCAACTATCAACTATCACTTATCACTTATCAACTATCACTTATCAACTATCACTTATCAACTATCAACTATCAACTATCACTTATCAACTATCACTTATCAACTATCAACTATCAACTATCAACTATCAACTATCACTTATCAACTATCAACTATCAACTATCACTTATCACTTATCACTTATCAACTATCAACTATCAACTATCAACTATCACTTATCAACTATCAACTATCAACTATCAACTATCACTTATCACTTATCAACTATCAACTATCAACTATCAACTATCAACTATCAACTATCACTTATCAACTATCAACTATCAACTATCAACTATCACCTATCACCTATCACCTATCACCTATCACCTATCAATTATCAACGATCAACGATCAACGATCAACTATCAACTATCAACTATCAACTATCAACTATCACTTATCAACTATCAACTATCAACTATCAACTATCAACTATCAACTATCACTTATCAACTATCAACTATCAACCATCAACCATCAACCATCAACCATCAACCATCAACTTTCAACTATCACTTATCAATTATCAACTATCAACTATCAACTATCAATTATCAACTATCAACTATCAACTATCAACTATCAACTATCAACTATCAACTATCACTTATCAACTATCACTTATCAATTATCAACTATCACTTATCAACTATCAACTATCAACTATCAATTATCAACTATCAACTATCAATTATCAATTATCAACTATCAACTATCAACTATCAACTATCAACTATCAACTATCACTTATCAACTATCAACTATCAACTATCAACTATCATTTATCAACTATCAACTATCACTTATCAACTATCAACTATCAACTATCAACTATCACTTATCAACTATCAACTATCACTTATCAACTATCAACTATCAACTATCAACTATCAACTATCACTTATCAACTATCACCTATCACCTATCAACTATCAACTATCAACTATCAATTATCAACTATCAACGATCAACGATCAACGATCAACGATCAACTATCAACGATCAACTATCAACTATCAACTATCAACTATCAACTATCAATTATCAATTATCAACTATCAACTATCAACTATCAATTATCAACTATCAACTATCAACTATCAACTATCAACTATCACTTATCAACTATCAACTATCAACTATCAACTATCAACTATCACTTATCAATTATCAACTATCAACTATCACTTATCAACTATCAACTATCACTTATCAACTATCACTTATCAACTATCACTTATCAACTATCAACTATCAACTATCACTTATCAACTATCAACTATCACTTATCAACTATCAACTATCAACTATCACTTATCAACTATCACTTATCAACTATCACTTATCAACTATCACTTATCAACTATCAACTATCAACTATCAACTATCAACTATCACTTATCAACTATCAACTATCAACTATCACTTATCAACTATCACCTATCACCTATCACCTATCACCTATCAACTATCAATTATCAACTATCAATTATCAATTATCAACTATCAACCATCAACCATCAACTATCAACTATCAACTATCAACTATCACTTATCAACTATCAACTATCAACTATCAACTATCAACTATCAACTATCAATTATCAACTATCAACTATCAACTATCAACTATCAATTATCAATTATCAATTATCAACTATCAACTATCAACTATCAACTATCAACTATCACTTATCAACTATCAACTATCAACTATCAACTATCAACTATCAACTATCACTTATCAATTATCAACTATCAACTATCAACTATCAACTATCAACTATCAACTATCAACTATCACTTATCAACTATCAACTATCACTTATCAACTATCACTTATCAACTATCACTTATCAACTATCAACTATCAACTATCAACTATCACTTATCAACTATCAACTATCACCTATCACCTATCAACTATCAACTATCAACTATCAACGATCAACGATCAACTATCAACGATCAACGATCAACTATCAACGATCAACGATCAACGATCAACGATCAACGATCAACTATCACTTATCAACTATCAACTATCAACTATCAACTATCACTTATCAACTATCAACTATCAACTATCAACTATCACTTATCAACTATCAACTATCAACCATCAACCATCAACCATCAACTATCACTTATCAATTATCAACTATCAACTATCAACTATCAATTATCAACTATCAACTATCAACTATCACTTATCAACTATCAACTATCAACTATCAACTATCACTTATCAACTATCAACCATCAACCATCAACTATCAACTATCAACTATCAACTATCAACTATCACTTATCAACTATCAACTATCAACTATCAACTATCAACTATCACTTATCAACTATCAACTATCAACTATCAATTATCAATTATCAATTATCAATTATCAACTATCAACTATCAACTATCACCTATCACCTATCAACTATCAATTATCAATTATCAATTATCAACTATCAACTATCAACTATCAACTATCAACTATCACTTATCAACTATCAACTATCAACTATCAACTATCAACTATCAACTATCAACTATCAACTATCACTTATCAACTATCAACTATCAACTATCAACTATCAACTATCAACTATCACTTATCAACTATCAACTATCAACTATCAACTATCAACTATCAACTATCAACTATCACTTATCAACTATCAACTATCAACTATCAACTATCAACTATCAACTATCACTTATCAACTATCACTCATCAACTATCAACTATCAACTATCACTTATCAACTATCAACTATCAACTATCACTTATCACTTATCACTTATCAACTATCAACTATCAACTATCAACTATCACTTATCACTTATCAACTATCAACTATCAACTATCACTTATCAACTATCACTTATCAACTATCAACTATCCCTTATCAACTATCAACTATCAACTATCAATTATCAACTATCAACTATCAACTATCACTTATCAACTATCAACTATCAACTATCAACTATCAATTATCAACTATCAACTATCAACTATCACTTATCAATTATAAACTATCAACTATCACTTATCAACTATCAACTATCAACTATCAACTATCAACTATCACTTATAAACTATAAACTATCAACTATCAACTATCACTTATCAACTATCACTTATCAATTATCAACTATCACTTATCAATTATCAACTATCAACTATCAACTATCAACTACCAACTATCAACTATCAATTATCAATTATCAATTATCAACTATCAATTATCAACTATCACTTATCAACTATCAACTATCACTTATCAACTATCAACTATCAACTATCAACTATCAACTATCAACTATCAATTATCAATTATCAATTATCAATTATCAACTATCAACTATCAACTATCAACTATCAACTATCACTTATCAACTATCAACTATCAACTATCAACTATCAACTATCAACTATCACTTATCAACTGTCAACTGTCAACTATCAACTATCAACTATCAACTATCAACTATCACTTATCAACTATCAACTATCAACTATCAACTATCAACTATCAACTATCAACTATCACTTATCAACTATCAACTATCAACTATCAACTATCAACTATCAACTATCAACTATCACTTATCAACTATCAACTATCAACTATCAACTATCAACTATCAACTATCAACTATCAACTATCACTTATCAACTATCAACTATCAACTATCAACTATCAATTATCAACTATCAACTATCAACTATCAACTATCACTTATCAATTATCAACTATCAACTATCACTTATCAATTATCAACTATCACTTATCAACTATCAACTATCAACTATCAACTATCAACTATCAATTATCAACTATCAACTATCAACTATCATTTATCAACTATCAACTATCAACTATCACTTATCAACTATCAACTATCAACTATCAACTATCAACTATCAACTATCAACTATCAACTATCACTTATCAACTATCAACTATCAACTATCAACTATCAACTATCAACTATCACTTATCAACTATCAACTATCAACTATCAACCATCAACCATCAACCATCAACCATCAACCATCAACTATCAACTATCAACTATCAACTATCACTTATCAACTATCAACTATCAACTATCAACTATCACTTATCAACTATCAACCATCAACCATCAACTATAAACTATCAACTATCACTTATCAATAATCAACTATCAACTAACACTTATCAACTATCAACTATCAACTAACACTTATCAACTATCAACTATCAACTATCAACTATCAACTATCAACTATCACCTATCACCTATCAATTATCAACTATCAACTATCAACTATCAACTATCACTTATCAACTATCAACTATCAACTATCTCTTATCAATTATCAATTATCAACTATCAACTATCAACTATCAACTATCAACTATCAACTATCAACTATCAATTATCAATTATCAACTATCAACAATCAACTATCACTTATCAATTATCACTTATCAACTATCAACTATCAACTATCAACTATCAACTATCACTTATCACTTATCAACTATCACTTATCAACTATCACTTATCAACTATCAACTATCAACTATCACTTATCAACTATCACTTATCAACTATCAACTATCAACTATCACTTATCAACTATCAACTATCAACTATCACTTATCAATTATAAACTATCAACTATCACTTATCAATTATCAACTATCAACTATCAACTATCACTTATAAACTATCAACTATCAACTATCACTTATCAACTATCACTTATCACTTATCAACTATCAACTATCAACTATCAACTATCAACTATCAACTATCAATTATCAATTATCAACTATCAACTATCAACTATCAACTATCAACTATCAACTATCAACTATCACTTATCAACTATCAACTATCAACTATCAACTATCATTTATCAACTATCAACTATCAACTATCAACTATCACTTATCAACTATCAACTATCAACTATCAACTATCAACTATCACTTATCAACTATCAACTATCACTTATCAACTATCAACTATCAACTATCAACCATCAACCATCAACCATCAACCATCAACTATCAACTATCAACTATCAACTATCACTTATCAACTATCAACTATCAACTATCAACTATCACTTATCAACTATCAACTATCAACTATCACTTATCAACTATCAACTATCAACCATCAACCATCAACCATCAACCATAAACTATCAACTATCAACTATCACTTATCAACTATCAACTATCAACTATCACTTATCAACTATCAACTATCAACTATCACTTATCAACTATCACTTATCAACTATCAACTATCAACTATCAACTATCAATTATCAACTATCAACTATCAACTATCAACTATCAACTATCAACTATCACCTATCAATTATCAACTATCAACTATCAACTATCAACTATCAACTATCAACTATCACTTATCAACTATCAACTATCTCTTATCAATTATCAATTATCAACTATCAACTATCACTTATCAATTATCAACTATCAACAATCAACTATCACTTATCAATTATCAATTATCAACTATCAACTATCAACTATCAACTATCAACTATCAACTATCACTTATCAACTATCACTTATCAACTATCAACTATCAACTATCACTTATCAACTATCACTTATCAACTATCAACTATCAACTATCAACTATCACTTATCAACTATCAACTATCAACTATCAACTATCAACTATCAACTATCAACTATCAACTATCACTTATCACTTATCACTTATCAACTATCAACTATCAACTATCAACTATCAACTATCACTTATCACTTATCACTTATCAACTATCAACTATCAACTATCAACTATCAACTATCAACTATCACTTATCAACTATCAACTATCAACTATCAACTATCAACTATCAACTATCACTTATCAACTATCAACCATCAACCATCAACCATCAACCATCAACCATCAACTTTCAACTATCACTTATCAATTATCAACTATCAACTATCAACTATCAATTATCAACTATCAACTATCAACTATCAACTATCAACTATCAACTATCAACTATCAACTATCACTTATCAACTATCAACTATCAACCATCAACCATCAACCATCAACTATCAACTATCAACTATCAACTATCACTTATCAATTATCAACTATCAATTATCAACTATCACTTATCAACTATCAACTATCAACTATCAACTATCACTTATCAACTATCAACCATCAACCATCAACCATCAACCATCAACTATCACTTATCAACTATCAACCATCAACCATCAACCATCAACTATCAACTATCAACTATCAACTATCAACTATCAACTATCAACTATCACTTATCAATTATCAACTATCAACTATCAACTATCAATTATCAACTATCAACTATCAACTATCAACTATCAACTATCACTTATCAACTATCAACTATCACTTATCAACTATCAACCATCAACCATCAACCATCAACTATCACTTATCAACTATCAACTATCAACTATCACTTATCAACTATCAACTATCAACTATCAACTATCAACTATCACTTATCAACTATCAACTATCAATTATCAATTATAAACTATCAACTATCAACTATCAACTATCAATTATCAACTATCAACTATCAACTATCAACTATCACTTATCAACTATCAACTATCAACTATCAACTATCACTTATCAATTATCAACTATCAACTATCACTTATCAACTATCAACTATCAACTATCAACTATCACTTATCAACTATCACTTATCAACTATCAACTATCAACTATCAACTATCACTTATCACTTATCAACTATCAACTATCACTTATCAACTATCAACTATCAACTATCACTTATCAACTATCACTTATCAACTATCACTTATCAACTATCACTTATCAACTATCAACTATCAACTATCAACTATCACTTATCAACTATCAACTATCACCTATCACCTATCAACTATCAATTATCAATTATCAATTATCAACTATCAATTATCAATTATCAACTATCACTTATCACTTATCACTTATCAACTATCAACTATCAACTATCACTTATCAACTATCAACTATCAACTATCAACTATCAACTATCAATTATCAATTATCAACTATCAACTATCAATTATCAACTATCAACTATCAATTATCAATTATCAATTATCAACTATCAATTATCAATTATCAACTATCAACTATCAACTATCAACTATCAACTATCACCTATCACCTATCACCTATCACCTATCAACTATCAACTATCAACTATCAACTATCAACTATCAACTATCAATTATCAACTATCAACTATCAACTATCAACTATCAATTATCAATTATCAATTATCAACTATCAACTATCAACTATCAACTATCAACTATCACTTATCAACTATCAACTATCAACTATCAACTATCAACTATCAACTATCAACTATCAACTATCACTTATCAATTATCAACTATCAACTATCAACTATCAACTATCAACTATCAACTATCAACTATCAACTATCACTTATCAACTATCAACTATCAACTATCAACTATCAACTATCACTTATCAACTATCAACTATCAACTATCAACTATCAATTATCAATTATCAACTATCAACTATCAACTATCAACTATCAACTATCACTTATCAACTATCAACTATCAACTATCAACTATCAACTATCACTTATCAATTATCAATTATCAACTATCAACTATCAACTATCAACTATCAACTATCAACTATCACTTATCAATTATCAACTATCAACTATCAACTATCAACTATCAACTATCACTTATCAACTATCAACTATCAACTATCAACTATCAACTATCAACTATCACTTATCAACTATCAACTATCAACTATCAACTATCAACTATCAACTATCAACTATCACTTATCAACTATCAACTATCAACCATCAACCATCAACTATCAACTATCACTTATCAACTATCAACTATCAATTATCAATTATAAACTATCAACTATCAACTATCAACTATCAATTATCAACTATCAACTATCAACTATCAACTATCACTTATCAACTATCAACTATCAACTATCAACTATCACTTATCAACTATCAACTATCAACTATCAACTATCAACTATCAACTATCACTTATCAACTATCAACTATCAACTATCAACTATCAACTATCACTTATCAACTATCAACTATCAACTATCACTTATCAACTATCACTCATCAACTATCAACTATCAACTATCACTTATCAACTATCAACTATCAACTATCACTTATCACTTATCACTTATCAACTATCAACTATCAACTATCACTTATCACTTATCAACTATCAACTATCAACTATCACTTATCAACTATCACTTATCAACTATCAACTATCCCTTATCAACTATCAACTATCAACTATCAACTATCAACTATCAACTATCAATTATCAACTATCAACTATCAACTATCAACTATCACTTATCAATTATAAACTATCAACTATCACTTATCAATTATCAATTATCAACTATCAACTATCAACTATCACTTATAAACTATCAACTATCAACTATCACTTATCAACTATCACTTATCAATTATCAACTATCACTTATCAACTATCAACTATCAACTATCAACTATCAACTATCAACTACCAACTATCAACTATCAATTATCAACTATCAATTATCAACTATCACTTATCACTTATCACTTATCACTTATCAACTATCAACTATCACTTATCAACTATCAACTATCAACTATCAACTATCAACTATCAACTATCAACTATCAACTATCAACTATCACTTATCAACTATCAACTATCAACTATCACTTATCAACTATCAACTATCAACTATCAACTATCAACTATCACTTATCAACTATCAACTATCAACTATCAACTATCACTTATCAACTATCACTTATCAATTATCAACTATCACTTATCAACTATCAACTATCAACTATCAATTATCAATTATCAACTATCAACTATCAACTATCAACTATCAACTATCACTTATCAACTATCAACTATCAACTATCAACTATCACTTATCAACCATCAACCATCAACCATCAACCATCAACCATCAACCATCAACTATCAACTATCAACTATCAACTATCAACTATCACTTATCAACTATCAACTATCAACTATCAACTATCAACTATCAACTATCAACTATCAATTATCAATTATCAATTATCAACTATCAACTATCAACTATCAACTATCAATTATCAACTATCAACTATCAACTATCAACTATCAACTATCACTTATCAACTATCAACTATCAACTATCAACTATCAACTATCACTTATCAATTATCAACTATCAACTATCACTTATCAACTATCAACTATCAACTATCAACTATCAACTATCACTTATCAACTATCACTTATCAACTATCAACTATCAACTATCACTTATCACTTATCAACTATCAACTATCACTTATCAACTATCAACTATCAACTATCACTTATCAACTATCACTTATCAACTATCACTTATCAACTATCACTTATCACTTATCAACTATCAACTATCAACTATCAACTATCACTTATCAACTATCAACTATCAACTATCAACTATCACCTATCACCTATCACCTATCAATTATCAATTATCAATTATCAATTATCAACTATCAACTATCAACTATCAACTATCAACTATCACTTATCAATTATCAACTATCAACTATCAACTATCACTTATAAACTATCAACTATCAACTATCAACTATCACTTATCAACTATCACTTATCAATTATCAACTATCACTTATCAATTATCAACTATCACTTATAAACTATCAACGATCAACGATCAACTATCAACTATCAACTATCAACTATCAACTATCACTTATCAACTATCAACTATCACTTATCAACTATCACTTATCAACTATCAACTATCAACGATCAACGATCAACGATCAACGATCAACTATCAACTATCAACTATCAACTATCAACTATCAACTATCACTTATCAACTATCAACTATCAACTATCAACCATCAACCATCAACCATCAACCATCAACCATCAACCATCAACCATCAACTATCAACTATCAACTATCAACTATCAACTATCAACTATCAACTATCACTTATCAATTATCAACTATCAACTATCAACTATCAATTATCAATTATCAACTATCAACTATCAACTATCAACTATCACTTATCAACTATCAACTATCAACTATCAACTATCAACTATCAACTATCACTTATCAACTATCAACTATCAACCATCAACCATCAACCATCAACCATCAACTATCACTTATCAACTATCAACTATCAACTATCAACTATCAACTATCAACTATCAACTATCAACTATCACTTATCAACTATCAACTATCAATTATCAACTATCAACTATCAACTATCAACTATCACCTATCACCTATCAACTATCAATTATCAATTATCAATTATCAACTATCAACTATCAACTATCAACTATCAACTATCAACTATCACTTATCAACTATCAACTATCAACTATCAACTATCAACTATCAACTATCACTTATCAACTATCAACTATCAACTATCAACTATCAACTATCAACTATCACTTATCAACTATCAACTATCAACTATCAACTATCAACTATCAACTATCAACTATCAACTATCACTTATCAACTATCAACTATCAACTATCAACTATCACTTATCAACTATCAACTATCAACTATCAACTATCACTTATCAACTATCACTCATCAACTATCAACTATCAACTATCACTTATCAACTATCAACTATCAACTATCACTTATCACTTATCAACTATCAACTATCAACTATCACTTATCACTTATCACTTATCAACTATCAACTATCAACTATCACTTATCAACTATCACTTATCAACTATCAACTATCCCTTATCAACTATCAACTATCAACTATCAACTATCAACTATCACTTATCAACTATCAACTATCAACTATCAATTATCAACTATCAACTATCAACTATCACTTATCAATTATAAACTATCAACTATCACTTATCAATTATCAACTATCAACTATCAACTATCACTTATAAACTATCAACTATCAACTATCAACTATCACTTATCAACTATCACTTATCAATTATCAACTATCACTTATCAATTATCAACTATCAACTATCAACTACCAACTATCAACTATCAATTATCAATTATCAATTATCAACTATCAATTATCAACTATCACTTATCACTTATCACTTATCACTTATCAACTATCAACTATCACTTATCAACTATCAACTATCAACTATCAACTATCAATTATCAACTATCAACTATCAACTATCAATTATCAATTATCAACTATCAACTATCAACTATCAACTATCACTTATCAACTATCAACTATCAACTATCACTTATCAACTATCAACTATCAACTATCAACTATCACTTATCAACTATCAACTATCAACTATCAACTATCACTTATCAACTATCACTTATCAATTATCAACTATCACTTATCAATTATCAACTATCAACTATCAACTATCAACTACCAACTATCAACTATCAATTATCAACTATCAATTATCAACTATCACTTATCAACTATCACTTATCAACTATCAACTATCACTTATCAACTATCAACTATCAACTATCAATTATCAACTATCAACTATCAACTATCAACTATCAATTATCAATTATCAACTATCAACTATCAACTATCAACTATCAACTATCAACTATCAACTATCACTTATCAACTATCAACTATCAACTATCAACTATCAACTATCAACTATCAACTATCAACTATCACTTATCAACTATCAACTATCAACTATCAACTATCAACTATCACTTATCAACTATCAACTATCAACTATCAACTATCAACTATCAACTATCAATTATCAACTATCAACTATCAACTATCACTTATCAATTATAAACTATCAACTATCACTTATCAATTATCAACTATCAACTATCACTTATAAACTATCAACTATCAACTATCACTTATCAACTATCACTTATCAATTATCAACTATCACTTATCAACTATCAACTATCAACTATCAATTATCAACTATCAACTATCAACTATCAATTATCAATTATCAATTATCAATTATCAACTATCAACTATCAACTATCAACTATCACTTATCAACTATCAACTATCAACTATCAACTATCAACTATCATTTATCAACTATCAACTATCACTTATCAACTATCAACTATCAACTATCAACTATCACTTATCAACTATCAACTATCAACTATCACTTATCAACTATCAACTATCACTTATCAACTATCAACTATCAACTATCAACTATCACTTATCAACTATCAACTATCAACTATCAACCATCAACCATCAACCATCAACTATCAACTATCAACTATCACTTATCAACTATCAACTATCAACTATCAACTATCACTTATCAACTATCAACTATCAACTATCAACTATCACTTATCAACTATCAACCATCAACCATCAACTATAAACTATCAACTATCACTTATCAATAATCAACTATCAACTAACACTTATCAACTATCAACTATCAACTATCACTTATCAACTATCAACTATCAACTATCAACTATCAACTATCAACTATCTCTTATCAATTATCAACTATCAACTATCAACTATCAACTATCAACTATCACTTATCAATTATCAACTATCAACAATCAACTATCACTTATCAATTATCACTTATCAACTATCAACTATCAACTATCACTTATCACTTATCAACTATCACTTATCAACTATCACTTATCAACTATCAACTATCAACTATCACTTATCAACTATCACTTATCAACTATCAACTATCACTTATCAACTATCAACTATCAACTATCACTTATCAATTATAAACTATCAACTATCACTTATCAATTATCAACTATCAACTATCAACTATCACTTATAAACTATCAACTATCAACTATCACTTATCAACTATCACTTATCAATTATCAACTATCAACTATCAACTATCAACTATCAACTATCACTTATCAACTATCACTTATCAACTATCAACTATCAACCATCAACTATCACTTATCAACTATCAACTATCAACTATCAACTATCAACTATCACTTATCAACTATCAACTATCAACTATCAACTATCAACTATCAACTATCAACTATCAACTATCACTTATCAACTATCAACTATCAATTATCAATTATCAACTATCAACTATCAACTATCAACTATCAACTATCAACTATCAACTATCACTTATCAACTATCAACTATCAACTATCAACTATCAACTATCAACTATCAACTATCACTTATCAACTATCAACTATCAACTATCAATTATCAATTATCAACTATCAACTATCAACTATCAACTATCAACTATCAACTATCAACTATCAACTATCAACTATCACTTATCAATTATCAATTATCAACTATCAACTATCAACTATCAACTATCACTTATCAACTATCAACTATCAACTATCAACTATCAACTATCAACTATCACTTATCACTTATCACTTATCAACTATCAACTATCAACTATCAACTATCAACTATCACTTATCAACTATCACTTATCAACTATCACTTATCAACTATCAACTATCAACTATCAACTATCACTTATCAACTATCAACTATCAACTATCAACGATCAACGATCAACGATCAACTATCAACTATCAACTATCAACTATCAACTATCAACTATCAACTATCACTTATCAACTATCAACTATCAACTATCAACTATCACTTATCAACTATCAACTATCAACCATCAACCATCAACCATCAACTATCAACTATCACTTATCAATTATCAACTATCAACTATCAACTATCAACTATCAATTATCAACTATCAACTATCAACTATCAACTATCAACTATCACTTATCAACTATCAACTATCAACTATCAACTATCAACTATCAACTATCAACTATCAACTATCACTTATCAACTATCAACTATCAACTATCAACTATCAACCATCAACCATCAACCATCAACCATCAACCATCACTTATCAACTATCAACTATCAACTATCAACTATCAACTATCACTTATCAACTATCAACTATCAACTATCAACTATCAACTATCAACTATCAACTATCACTTATCAACTATCAACTATCAACTATCAACTATCAATTATCAACTATCAACTATCAACTATCAACTATCACCTATCACCTATCACCTATCAACTATCAATTATCAATTATCAATTATCAACTATCAACTATCAACTATCAACTATCAACTATCAACTATCAACTATCACTTATCAACTATCAACTATCAACTATCAACTATCAACTATCAACTATCAACTATCAACTATCAATTATCAACTATCAACTATCAACTATCAACTATCACTTATCAACTATCAACTATCACTTATCAACTATCACTCATCAACTATCAACTATCAACTATCACTTATCAACTATCAATTATCAACTATCAACTATCAACTATCACTTATCAACTATCAACTATCAACTATCAACTATCACTTATCAACTATCAACTATCAACTATCAACTATCACTTATCAACTATCAACTATCAACTATCAACTATCACTTATCAACTATCACTTATCAATTATCAACTATCACTTATCAACTATCAACTATCAACTATCAATTATCAATTATCAACTATCAACTATCAACTATCAACTATCACTTATCAACTATCAACTATCAACTATCAACTATCACTTATCAACCATCAACCATCAACCATCAACCATCAACTATCACTTATCAACTATCAACTATCAACTATCAACTATCAACTATCAACTATCACTTATCAACTATCAACTATCAACTATCAACTATCAACTATCAACTATCAACTATCACTTATCAACTATCAACTATCAATTATCAATTATCAACTATCACTTATCAACTATCAACTATCAACTATCAATTATCAACTATCAACTATCAATTATCAATTATCAATTATCAACTATCAACTATCAACTATCACTTATCAACTATCAACTATCAACTATCATTTATCAACTATCAACTATCACTTATCAACTATCAACTATCACTTATCAACCATCAACCATCAACCATCAACTATCACTTATCAACTATCAACTATCAACTATCACTTATCAATTATCAACTATCACTTATCAACTATCAACTATCAACTATCAACTATCAACTATCAACTACCAACTATCAACTA
Source organism: Micromesistius poutassou (assembly GCF_964030765.1). Taxonomy (NCBI): domain Eukaryota; kingdom Metazoa; phylum Chordata; class Actinopteri; order Gadiformes; family Gadidae; genus Micromesistius; species Micromesistius poutassou. The sequence continues at coordinate 58,038 of NW_028178622.1, read as the reverse complement.
TCAACTATCAATTATCAACTATCACTTATCACTTATCACTTATCAACTATCAACTATCAACTATCACTTATCAACTATCAACTATCAACTATCAACTATCAATTATCAACTATCAACTATCAACTATCAATTATCAATTATCAACTATCAACTATCAACTATCACTTATCAACTATCAACTATCACTTATCAACTATCAACTATCAACTATCAACTATCACTTATCAACTATCAACTATCAACTATCAACTATCACTTATCAACTATCACTTATCAATTATCAACTATCACTTATCAACTATCAACTATCAACTATCAATTATCAATTATCAACTATCAACTATCAACTATCAACTATCACTTATCAACTATCAACTATCAACTATCAACTATCACTTATCAACCATCAACCATCAACCATCAACCATCACTTATCAACTATCAACTATCAACTATCAACTATCAACTATCAACTATCAACTATCACTTATCAACTATCAACTATCAACTATCAACTATCAACTATCAACTATCAACTATCACTTATCAACTATCAACTATCAATTATCAATTATCAATTATCAACTATCAACTATCAACTATCAACTATCAATTATCAACTATCAACTATCAACTATCACTTATCAACTATCAACTATCAACTATCAACTATCAACTATCACTTATCAATTATCAACTATCAACTATCAACTATCAACTATCACTTATCAACTATCAACTATCAACTATCAACTATCAACTATCAACTATCACTTATCAACTATCACTTATCAACTATCAACTATCAACTATCACTTATCACTTATCAACTATCAACTATCACTTATCAACTATCAACTATCAAATATCACTTATCAACTATCACTTATCAACTATCAACTATCACTTATCAACTATCACTTATCAATTATCAACTATCACTTATCAATTATCAACTATCAACTATCAACTATCACTTATCAACTATCAACTATCAACTATCAACTATCAACTATCAACTATCAACTATCACTTATCAACTATCACTTATCAACTATCAACTATCACCTATCAACGATCAACGATCAACGATCAACGATCAACTATCAACTATCAACTATCAACTATCAACTATCAACTATCACTTATCAACTATCAACTATCAACTATCAACTATCACTTATCAACTATCAACTATCAACTATCAACTATCAACTATCAACTATCACTTATCAACTATCAACGATCAACGATCAACGATCAACGATCAACTATCAACTATCAACTATCAACTATCACTTATCAACTATCAACTATCAACTATCAACTATCAACTATCACTTATCAACTATCAACTATCAACTATCAACTATCAACTATCACTTATCAACTATCAACCATCAACCATCAACTATCAACTATCAACTATCAACTATCAACTATCAACTATCACTTATCAATTATCAATTATCAATTATCAATTATCAACTATCAACTATCAACTATCAATTATCAACTATCAACTATCAACTATCAACTATCAACTATCAACTATCACTTATCAACTATCAACTATCAACTATCAACTATCACTTATCAACTATCAACTATCAACTATCAACTATCAACCATCAACCATCAACCATCAACTATCACTTATCAACTATCAACTATCAACTATCAACTATCACTTATCAACTATCAACTATCAACTATCAACTATCAACTATCACTTATCAACTATCAACTATCAATTATCAATTATCAACTATCAACTATCAACTATCACCTATCACCTATCAACTATCAATTATCAATTATCAATTATCAACTATCAACTATCAACTATCAACTATCAACTATCAACTATCAACTATCACTTATCAACTATCAACTATCAACTATCAACTATCAACTATCAACTATCACTTATCAACTATCAACTATCAACTATCAACTATCAACTATCACTTATCAACTATCAACTATCAACTATCAACTATCAACTATCAACTATCAACTATCACTTATCAACTATCAACTATCAACTATCAACTATCACTTATCAACTATCAACTATCAACTATCACTTATCAACTATCACTCATCAACTATCAACTATCAACTATCACTTATCAACTATCAACTATCAACTATCACTTATCACTTATCAACTATCAACTATCAACTATCACTTATCACTTATCAACTATCAACTATCAACTATCACTTATCAACTATCACTTATCAACTATCAACTATCCCTTATCAACTATCAACTATCAACTATCAACTATCAACTATCACTTATCAACTATCAACTATCAACTATCAATTATCAACTATCAACTATCAACTATCACTTATCAATTATAAACTATCAACTATCACTTATCAATTATCAACTATCAACTATCAACTATCACTTATAAACTATCAACTATCAACTATCAACTATCACTTATCAACTATCACTTATCAATTATCAACTATCACTTATCAATTATCAACTATCAACTATCAACTATCAACTACCAACTACCAACTATCAATTATCAATTATCAATTATCAACTATCAATTATCAACTATCAACTATCACTTATCAACTATCACTTATCAACTATCAACTATCAACTATCAACTATCAATTATCAACTATCAACTATCAACTATCAATTATCAATTATCAACTATCAACTATCAACTATCACTTATCAACTATCAACTATCAACTATCACTTATCAACTATCAACTATCAACTATCAACTATCACTTATCAACTATCACTTATCAATTATCAACTATCACTTATCAATTATCAACTATCAACTATCAACTATCAACTACCAACTATCAACTATCAATTATCAATTATCAACTATCAATTATCAACTATCACTTATCAACTATCACTTATCAACTATCAACTATCACTTATCAACTATCAACTATCAACTATCAACTATCAATTATCAACTATCAACTATCAATTATCAATTATCAATTATCAACTATCAACTATCAACTATCAACTATCAACTATCAACTATCACTTATCAACTATCAACTATCAACTATCAACTATCAACTATCAACTATCACTTATCAACTATCAACTATCAACTATCAACTATCACTTATCAACTATCAACTATCAACTATCAACTATCAACTATCAACTATCAACTATCAACTATCACTTATCAATTATAAACTATCAACTATCACTTATCAATTATCAACTATCAACTATCAACTATCACTTATAAACTATCAACTATCAACTATCACTTATCAACTATCACTTATCAATTATCAACTATCACTTATCAACTATCAACTATCAACTATCAACTATCAATTATCAACTATCAACTATCAATTATCAATTATCAATTATCAACTATCAACTATCAACTATCAACTATCAACTATCAACTATCACTTATCAACTATCAACTATCAACTATCAACTATCAACTATCAACTATCATTTATCAACTATCAACTATCACTTATCAACTATCAACTATCAACTATCAACTATCACTTATCAACTATCAACTATCACTTATCAACTATCAACTATCAACTATCACTTATCAACTATCAACTATCAACTATCACTTATCAACTATCAACTATCAACTATCAACCATCAACCATCAACCATCAACCATCAACTATCAACTATCAACTATCAACTATCACTTATCAACTATCAACTATCAACTATCAACTATCACTTATCAACTATCAACTATCAACTATCAACTATCAACTATCACTTATCAACTATCAACTATCAACCATCAACCATCAACTATAAACTATCAACTATCACTTATCAATAATCAACTATCAACTAACACTTATCAACTATCAACTATCAACTATCACTTATCAACTATCAACTATCAACTATCAACTATCAACTATCAACTATCAACTATCACTTATCAACTATCAACTATCAACTATCAACTATCTCTTATCAATTATCAACTATCAACTATCAACTATCAACTATCAACTATCAACTATCACTTATCAATTATCAACTATCAACAATCAACTATCACTTATCAATTATCACTTATCAACTATCAACTATCAACTATCACTTATCACTTATCAACTATCACTTATCAACTATCACTTATCAACTATCAACTATCAACTATCACTTATCAACTATCACTTATCAACTATCAACTATCACTTATCAACTATCAACTATCAACTATCACTTATCAATTATAAACTATCAACTATCACTTATCAATTATCAACTATCAACTATCAACTATCACTTATAAACTATCAACTATCAACTATCACTTATCAACTATCACTTATCAATTATCAACTATCACTTATCAACTATCAACTATCAACTATCAATTATCAACTATCAACTATCAATTATCAATTATCAATTATCAACTATCAACTATCAACTATCACTTATCAACTATCAACTATCAACTATCATTTATCAACTATCAACTATCACTTATCAACTATCAACTATCACTTATCAACTATCAACTATCAACTATCAACTATCACTTATCAACTATCAACTATCAACTATCAACTACCAACTATCAACTATCAACTATCACCTATCAACTATCAACTATCAACTATCAACTATCAACTATCACTTATCAACCATCAACCATCAACCATCAACCATCAACCATCAACCATCAACCATCAACTATCAACTATCAACTATCAACTATCACTTATCAACTATCAACTATCAACTATCAACTATCAACTATCACTTATCAACTATCAACTATCAACTATCACTTATCAATTATAAACTATCAACTATCACTTATCAACTATCAACTATCAACTATCAACTATCACTTATAAACTATCAACTATCAACTATCACTTATCAACTATCACTTATCAATTATCAACTATCACTTATCAACTATCAACTATCAACTATCAATTATCAACTATCAACTATCAATTATCAATTATCAATTATCAACTATCAACTATCAACTATCACTTATCAACTATCAACTATCAACTATCATTTATCAACTATCAACTATCACTTATCAACTATCAACTATCACTTATCAACTATCAACTATCAACTATCAACTATCACTTATCAACTATCAACTATCAACTATCAACTATCAACTACCAACTATCAACTATCAACTATCAACTATCACCTATCAACTATCAACTATCAACTATCAACTATCAACTATCACTTATCAACCATCAACCATCAACCATCAACCATCAACCATCAACCATCAACTATCACTTATCAACTATCAACTATCAACTATCAACTATCAACTATCAACTATCACTTATCAACTATCAACTATCAACTATCAACTATCAACTATCACCTATCAACTATCAACTATCAACTATCACTTATCAACCATCAACCATCAACCATCAACCATCAACCATCAACTATCAACTATCAACTATCACTTATCAACTATCAACTATCAACTATCAACTATCAACTATCACTTATCACTTATCACTTATCAACTATCAACTATCAACTATCAACTATCAACTATCACTTATCAACTATCAACTATCAACCATCAACCATCAACCATCAACCATCAACCATCAACTATCAACTATCAACTATCACTTATCAACTATCAACTATCAACTATCAACTATCAACTATCAACTATCACTTATCAACTATCAACTATCAACTATCAACTATCACTTATCAACTATCAACCATCAACCATCAACCATCAACCATCAACTATCACTTATCAACTATCAACTATCAACTATCACTTATCAACTATCAACTATCAACTATCAACTATCAACTATCAACTATCAACTATCAACTATCACTTATCAACTATCAACTATCAATTATCAATTATCAACTATCAACTATCAACTATCAACTATCAACTATCAATTATCAATTATCAATTATCAACTATCAACTATCAACTATCAACTATCACTTATCAACTATCAACTATCAACTATCAACTATCACTTATCAATTATCAACTATCAACTATCACTTATCAACTATCAACTATCAACTATCAACTATCACTTATCAACTATCACTTATCAACTATCAACTATCAACTATCACTTATCACTTATCAACTATCAACTATCACTTATCAACTATCACTTATCAACTATCAACTATCAACTATCACTTATCAACTATCATTTATCAACTATCACTTATCAACTATCACTTATCACTTATCAACTATCAACTATCAACTATCACTTATCAACTATCAACTATCAACTATCAACTATCACCTATCACCTATCACCTATCACCTATCAATTATCAATTATCAACTATCAACTATCAACTATCAACTATCACTTATCACTTATCAACTATCAACTATCAACAATCAACTATCACTTATCAATTATCAATTATCAATTATCAACTATCAACTATCAACTATCAACTATCAACTATCACTTATCACTTATCAACTATCACTTATCAACTATCACTTATCAACTATCACTTATCAACTATCACTTATCAACTATCAACTATCAACTATCAACTATCACTTATCAACTATCACTTATCAACTATCAACTATCAACTATCAACTATCAACTATCAACTATCACTTATCAACTATCAACTATCAACTATCAACTATCAACTATCAACTATCAACTATCACCTATCAACTATCAACTATCAACTATCACTTATCAACCATCAACCATCAACCATCAACCATCAACCATCAACTATCAACTATCAACTATCACTTATCAACTATCAACTATCAACTATCAACTATCAACTATCAACTATCACTTATCACTTATCACTTATCAACTATCAACTATCAACTATCAACTATCAACTATCAACTATCACTTATCAACTATCAACCATCAACCATCAACCATCAACCATCAACCATCAACCATCAACCATCAACTATCAACTATCAACTATCACTTATCAACTATCAACTATCAACTATCAACTATCAACTATCACTTATCAACTATCAACTATCAACTATCAACTATCACTTATCAACTATCAACCATCAACCATCAACCATCAACCATCAACTATCACTTATCAACTATCAACTATCAACTATCACTTATCAACTATCAACTATCAACTATCAACTATCAACTATCAACTATCAACTATCACTTATCAACTATCAACTATCAACTATCAATTATCAACTATCAACTATCAACTATCAACTATCAACTATCAATTATCAATTATCAATTATCAACTATCAACTATCAACTATCAACTATCACTTATCAACTATCAACTATCAACTATCAACTATCAACTATCACTTATCAATTATCAACTATCAACTATCAACTATCACTTATCAACTATCAACTATCAACTATCAACTATCACTTATCAACTATCACTTATCAACTATCAACTATCAACTATCACTTATCACTTATCAACTATCAACTATCACTTATCAACTATCACTTATCAACTATCAACTATCAACTATCACTTATCAACTATCATTTATCAACTATCACTTATCAACTATCACTTATCACTTATCAACTATCAACTATCAACTATCACTTATCAACTATCAACTATCAACTATCAACTATCACCTATCACCTATCACCTATCACCTATCAATTATCAATTATCAACTATCAACTATCAACTATCAACTATCACTTATCACTTATCAACTATCAACTATCAACAATCAACTATCACTTATCAATTATCAATTATCAATTATCAACTATCAACTATCAACTATCAACTATCAACTATCACTTATCACTTATCAACTATCACTTATCAACTATCACTTATCAACTATCACTTATCAACTATCACTTATCAACTATCAACTATCAACTATCAACTATCACTTATCAACTATCACTTATCAACTATCACTTATCAACTATCACTTATCAACTATCAACTATCAACTATCAACTATCACTTATCAACTATCAACTATCAACTATCAACTATCAACTATCAACTATCAACTATCACTTATCAACTATCAACTATCAACTATCAACTATCAACTATCACTTATCAACTATCAACTATCAACTATCAACTATCAACTATCAACTATCAACTATCAACTATCACTTATCAACTATCAATTATCAACTATCAACTATCAACTATCAACTATCAACTATCAATTATCAACTATCAACTATCAACTATCAACTATCAACTATCAACTATCAACTATCAACTATCACTTATCAACTATCAACTATCAACTATCAACTATCAACTATCACTTATCAATTATCAACTATCAACTATCAACTATCACTTATCAACTATCAACTATCAACTATCAACTATCACTTATCAACTATCAACTATCAACTATCACTTATCAACTATCACTTATCAACTATCACTTATCAACTATCACTTATCAACTATCAACTATCACTTATCAACTATCACCTATCACCTATCAACGATCAACGATCAACGAACAACGATCAACGATCAACGATCAACTATCAACTATCAACTATCAACTATCAACTATCACTTATCAACTATCAACTATCAACTATCAACTATCAACTATCAACTATCACTTATCAACTATCAACTATCAACCATCAACCATCAACTATCAACTATCAACTATCACTTATCAATTATCAACTATCAACTATCAATTATCAACTATCAACTATCAACTATCACTTATCAACTATCAACTATCAACTATCAACTATCACTTATCAACTATCAACCATCAACCATCAACTATCAACTATCAACTATCAACTATCAACTATCACTTATCAACTATCAACTATCAACTATCAACTATCAACTATCAATTATCAACTATCAACTATCAACTATCAACTATCACTTATCAATTATAAACTATCAACTATCACTTATCAATTATCAACTATCAACTATCAACTATCACTTATAAACTATCAACTATCAACTATCACTTATCAACTATCACTTATCAACTATCACTTATCAATTATCAACTATCACTTATCAACTATCAACTATCAACTATCAACTATCAACTATCAACTATCAATTATCAATTATCAACTATCAACTATCAACTATCAACTATCAACTATCAACTATCAACTATCACTTATCAACTATCAACTATCAACTATCAACTATCAACTATCAACTATCATTTATCAACTATCAACTATCAACTATCAACTATCAACTATCACTTATCAACTATCAACTATCAACTATCAACTATCAACTATCAACTATCAACTATCACTTATCAACTATCAACTATCAACTATCAACTATCAACTATCAACTATCAACTATCAACTATCACTTATCAACTATCAACTATCAACTATCAACTATCAACTATCAACTATCAACCATCAACCATCAACCATCAACCATCAACTATCACTTATCAACTATCAACTATCAACTATCAACTATCACTTATCAACTATCAACTATCAACTATCAACTATCAACTATCAACTATCACTTATCAACTATCAACTATCAACTATCAACTATCAACTATCACTTATCAACTATCACTTATCAACTATCACTTATCAACTATCACTTATCAACTATCAACTATCACTTATCAACTATCAACTATCACTTATCAACTATCACTTATCAACTATCACTTATCAACTATCACTTATCAACTATCACTTATCAACTATCACTTATCAACTATCAACTATCAACTATCACTTATCAACTATCACTTATCAACTATCAACTATCAACTATCAACTATCAACTATCAACTATCACTTATCAATTATCAATTATCAACTATCAACTATCAACTATCACTTATCAACTATCACTTATCAACTATCAACTATCAACTATCACTTATCAACTATCACTTATCAACTATCACTTATCAACTATCAACTATCAACTATCAACTATCACTTATCAACTATCACTTATCAACTATCACTTATCAACCATCAACCATCAACCATCAACCATCACTTATCAACTATCAACTATCAACTATCAACTATCACTTATCAATTATCAACTATCAACTATCAACTATCAACTATCACTTATCAACTATCACTTATCAACTATCAACTATCAACTATCACTTATCAACTATCCCTTATCAACTATCAACTATCAACTATCAACTATCACTTATCAAGTATCAACTATCAACCATCAACTATTACTTATCAACTATCAACTATCAACTATCAACTATCACTTATCAATTATCAACTATCAACTATCAACTATCACTTATCAACTATCACTTATCAACTATCACTTATCAACTATCACTTATCAACTATCACTTATCAACTATCAACTATCAACTATCACTTATCAACTATCAACTATCACTTATCAACTATCACTTATCAACTATCAACTATCAACTATCAACTATCACTTATCACTTATCAACTATCACTTATTAACTATCAACTATCACTTATCAACTATCAACTATCAACTATCACTTATCAACTATCAACTATCAACTATCAACAATCAACTTATCAACTATCAACTATCAACCATCAACCATCACTTATCAACCATCACTTATCAACTATCACTTATCAACTATCAACTATCAACTATCACTTATCAACTATCAACTATCAACTATCAACTATCAACTATCAATTATCAATTATCAATTATCAACTATCAACTATCAACTATCACTTATCAACTATCACTTATCAACTATCACTTATCAACTATCAACTATCAACTATCAACTATCAACTATCAACTATCAACTATCAAGTATCAAGTATCAACTATCAACTATCAACCTACAACTATCAACTATCAACTATCACTTATCAACTATCACTTATCAACTATCAACTATCAACTATCAACTATCAATTATCAATTATCAACCATCAACCATCAACCATCAACCATCACTTATCAACTATCAACTATCAACTATCAACTATCAACTATCACTTATCACTTATCAATTATCAACTATCAACTATCAACTATCAACTATCAACTATCACTTATCAACTATCACTTATCAACTATCAACTATCAACTATCAACTATCAACTATCACTTATCAACTATCACTTATCAACTATCACTTATCAACTATCACTTATCAACTATGACTTATCAACTATCAACTATGACTTATCAACTATCAACTATGACTTATCAACTATCAACTATCACTTATCACCTATCACCTATCAACCATCAACCATCAACCATCAACCATCAACCATCAACTATCAACTATCAACTATCAACTATCAACTATCAACTATCAACTATCACTTATCAACTATCAACTATCAACTATCAACTATCAACTATCACTTATCAACTATCACCTATCAACTATCAACTATCAACTATCACTTATCAACTATCACTTATCAACTATCACTTATCAACTATCAACTATCAACTATCACTTATCACTTATCAGCTATCACTTATTAACTATCAACTATCAACTATCACTTATCAACTATCAACTATCACTTATCAACTATCAACTATCACTTATCAACTATCAACTATCAACTATCAACTATCACTTATCAACCATCACTTATCAACTATCAACTATCACTTATCACTTATCAACTATCACTTATCAACTATCAACTATCACTTATCAACTATCAACTATCACTTATCAACTATCACTTATTAACTATCAACTATCACTTTTCAACTATCAACTATCAACTATCAACTATACACTATCAACTATCAACTATCAACTATCAACTATCACTTATCAACTATCAACTATCAACTATCAACTATCAACTATCACTTATCAACTATCAACTATCAACTATCAACTATCAACTATCAACCATCAACTATCACTTATCAACTATCAACTATCAACTATCAACTATCAACTATCAACTATCACTTATCAATTATCAATTATCAACTATCAACTATCAACTATCAACTATCACTTATCAACTATCACTTATCAACTATCACTTATCAACTATCACTTATCAACTATCACTTATCAACTATCAACTATCAACTATCACTTATCAACTATCACTTATCAACCATCAACCATCAACCATCACTTATCAACTATCAACTATCAACTATCAACTATCACTTATCAACTATCACTTATCAACCATCAACCATCAACCATCAACCATCAACTATCAACTATCAACTATCAACTATCAACTATCAACTATCAACTATCACTTATCAACTATCAACTATCAACTATCAAGTATCAAGTATCAAGTATCAAGTATCAACTATCAACTATCAACTATCAACTATCAACCATCAACCATCAACTATCAACTATCAACTATCAACTATCACTTATCAACTATCACTTATCAACTATCAACTATCAACTATCAACTATCACTTATCACCTATCACTTATCAACTATCAACTATCAACTATCACTTATCAACTATCACTTATCACTTATCAACTATCACTTATTAACTATCAACTATCACTTATCAATTATCAATTATCAACTATCAACTATCACTTATCAACTATCAACTATCACTTATCAACTATCAACTATCAACTATGACTTATCAACTATCACTTATCAACTATCAACTATCACTTATCAACTATCACTTATCAACTATCACTTATCACTTATCAACTATCAACTATCAACTATCACTTATCAATTATCAACCATCAACTATCAACTATCAACTATCACTTATCAATTATCAACTATCAACTATCAACTATCAACTATCACTTATCACTTATCACTTATCACTTATCAACTATCAACTATCAACTATCACTTATCAACTATCACTTATCAACTATCACTTATCAACTATCACTTATCAACTATCAACTATCAACTATCAACTATCACTTATCAACTATCAACTATCACTTATCACTTATCAACTATCACTTATTAACTATCAACTATCACTTATCAACTATCAACTATCAACTATCAACTATCAACTATCACTTATCAACTATCACTTATCAACTATCACTTATCAACTATCACTTATCAACTATCACTTATCAACTATCACTTATCAACTATCAACTATCAACTATCAACTATCACTTATCACTTATCAACTATCAACTATCAACTATCAACTATCAACTATCAACCATCAACCATCAACTATCACTTATCAACTATCAACTATCAACTATCAACTATCAACTATCAACTATCAACTATCAACTATCACTTATCAACTATCAACTATCAACTATCAACTATCAACTATCAACTATCACTTATCAACTATCAACTATCAACTATCAACTATCAACTATCAACCATCAACTATCACTTATCAACTATCAACTATCAACTATCAACTATCAACTATCAACTATCAACTATCAACTATCACTTATCAACTATCAACTATCAACTATCAACTATCAACTATCACTTATCAACTATCACTTATCAACTATCAACTATCAACTATCACTTATCAACTATCACTTATCAACTATCACTTATCAACTATCAACTATCACTTATCAACTATCACTTATCAACTATCACTTATCAACTATCAACTATCAACTATCAACTATCAACCATCAACTATCACTTATCAACTATCAACTATCAACTATCAACTATCAACTATCAACTATCAACTATCAACTATCAACTATCACTTATCAACTATCAACTATCAACTATCAACTATCAACTATCACTTATCAACTATCACTTATCAACTATCAACTATCAACTATCACTTATCAACTATCACTTATCAACTATCACTTATCAACTATCAACTATCAACTATCAACTATCACTTATCAACTATCACTTATCACTTATCACTTATCAACTATCAACTATCAACTATCAACTATCAACTATCAACTATCAACTATCAACCATCAACTATCACTTATCAACTATCAACTATCAACTATCACTTATCAACTATCACTTATCAACTATCAACTATCAACTATCAACTATCAACTATCAACTATCACTTATCAACTATCACTTATCAACTATCAACTATCAACTATCACTTATCAACTATCACTTATCAACTATCACTTATCAACTATCAACTATCAACTATCAACTATCACTTATCAACTATCACTTATCAACCATCAACCATCAACCATCAACCATCACTTATCAACTATCAACTATCACTTATCAATTATCACTTATCAACTATCAACTATCAACTATCAACTATCACTTATCAACTATCACTTATCAACTATCAACTATCAACTATCAACTATCACTTATCAACTATCAACTATCAACTATCAACTATCAACTATCAACTATCACTTATCACTTATCACTTATCAACTATCAACTATCACTTATCACTTATCAACTATCACTTATCAACTATCACTTATCAACTATCACTTATCAACTATCACTTATCAACTATCACTTATCAACTATCAACTATCAACTATCAACTATCACTTATCAACTATCACTTATCAACTATCACTTATCAACTATCACTATCAACTATCAACTATCAACTTATCACTTATCAACTATCAACTATCAACTATCAACTATCAACTATCAACTATCAACTATCAACTATCAACTATCACTTATCACTTATCACTTATCAACTATCAACTATCAACTATCAATTATCAACTATCACTTATCAACTATCACTTATCAACTATCACTTATCAACTATCAACTATCACTTATCAACTATCACTTATCAACTATCACTTATCAACTATCAACTATCAACTATCACTTATCAACTATCACTTATCAACTATCAACTATCAACTATCACTTATCAACTATCATTTATCAACTATCACTTATCAACTATCACTTATCACTTATCAACTATCAACTATCAACTATCACTTATCAACTATCAACTATCAACTATCAACTATCACCTATCACCTATCACCTATCACCTATCACCTATCAATTATCAATTATCAACTATCAACTATCAACTATCAACTATCACTTATCACTTATCAACTATCAACTATCAACAATCAACTATCACTTATCAATTATCAATTATCAATTATCAACTATCAACTATCAACTATCAACTATCAACTATCACTTATCACTTATCAACTATCACTTATCAACTATCACTTATCAACTATCACTTATCAACTATCACTTATCAACTATCAACTATCAACTATCAACTATCACTTATCAACTATCACTTATCAACTATCACTTATCAACTATCACTTATCAACTATCAACTATCAACTATCAACTATCACTTATCAACTATCAACTATCAACTATCAACTATCAACTATCAACTATCAACTATCAACTATCACTTATCAACTATCAACTATCAACTATCAACTATCAACTATCACTTATCAACTATCAACTATCAACTATCAACTATCAACTATCAACTATCAACTATCAACTATCAACTATCAACTATCACTTATCAACTATCAATTATCAACTATCAACTATCAACTATCAACTATCAACTATCAATTATCAACTATCAACTATCAACTATCAACTATCAACTATCAACTATCAACTATCACTTATCAACTATCAACTATCAACTATCAACTATCAACTATCACTTATCAATTATCAACTATCAACTATCAACTATCACTTATCAACTATCAACTATCAACTATCAACTATCAACTATCACTTATCAACTATCAACTATCAACTATCACTTATCAACTATCACTTATCAACTATCACTTATCAACTATCACTTATCAACTATCAACTATCACTTATCAACTATCACCTATCACCTATCAACGATCAACGATCAACGATCAACGATCAACGATCAACTATCAACTATCAACTATCAACTATCAACTATCACTTATCAACTATCAACTATCAACTATCAACTATCAACTATCAACTATCACTTATCAACTATCAACTATCAACCATCAACCATCAACTATCAACTATCAACTATCACTTATCAATTATCAACTATCAACTATCAATTATCAACTATCAACTATCAACTATCACTTATCAACTATCAACTATCAACTATCAACTATCACTTATCAACTATCAACCATCAACCATCAACTATCAACTATCAACTATCAACTATCAACTATCACTTATCAACTATCAACTATCAACTATCAACTATCAACTATCAATTATCAACTATCAACTATCAACTATCAACTATCACTTATCAATTATAAACTATCAACTATCACTTATCAATTATCAACTATCAACTATCAACTATCAACTATCACTTATAAACTATCAACTATCAACTATCACTTATCAACTATCACTTATCAACTATCACTTATCAATTATCAACTATCACTTATCAACTATCAACTATCAACTATCAACTATCAACTATCAACTATCAACTATCAATTATCAATTATCAACTATCAACTATCAACTATCAACTATCAACTATCAACTATCAACTATCAACTATCACTTATCAACTATCAACTATCAACTATCAACTATCAACTATCATTTATCAACTATCAACTATCAACTATCAACTATCAACTATCACTTATCAACTATCAACTATCAACTATCAACTATCAACTATCAACTATCACTTATCAACTATCAACTATCAACTATCAACTATCAACTATCAACTATCAACTATCAACTATCAACTATCACTTATCAACTATCAACTATCAACTATCAACTATCAACTATCAACTATCAACCATCAACCATCAACCATCAACCATCAACTATCACTTATCAACTATCAACTATCAACTATCAACTATCACTTATCAACTATCAACTATCAACTATCAACTATCAACTATCAACTATCACTTATCAACTATCAACTATCAACTATCAACTATCAACTATCACTTATCAACTATCACTTATCAACTATCACTTATCAACTATCACTTATCAACTATCAACTATCACTTATCAACTATCAACTATCACTTATCAACTATCACTTATCAACTATCACTTATCAACTATCACTTATCAACTATCACTTATCAACTATCACTTATCAACTATCAACTATCAACTATCACTTATCAACTATCACTTATCAACTATCAACTATCAACTATCAACTATCAACTATCAACTATCAACTATCACTTATCAATTATCAATTATCAACTATCAACTATCACTTATCAACTATCACTTATCAACTATCAACTATCAACTATCACTTATCAACTATCACTTATCAACTATCACTTATCAACTATCAACTATCAACTATCAACTATCACTTATCAACTATCACTTATCAACTATCACTTATCAACCATCAACCATCAACCATCAACCATCACTTATCAACTATCAACTATCAACTATCAACTATCACTTATCAATTATCAACTATCAACTATCAACTATCAACTATCACTTATCAACTATCACTTATCAACTATCAACTATCAACTATCACTTATCAACTATCCCTTATCAACTATCAACTATCAACTATCAACTATCACTTATCAAGTATCAACTATCAACCATCAACTATTACTTATCAACTATCAACTATCAACTATCAACTATCACTTATCAATTATCAACTATCAACTATCAACTATCACTTATCAACTATCACTTATCAACTATCACTTATCAACTATCACTTATCAACTATCACTTATCAACTATCAACTATCAACTATCACTTATCAACTATCAACTATCACTTATCAACTATCACTTATCAACTATCAACTATCAACTATCAACTATCACTTATCACTTATCAACTATCACTTATTAACTATCAACTATCACTTATCAACTATCAACTATCAACTATCACTTATCAACTATCAACTATCAACTATCAACAATCAACTTATCAACTATCAACTATCAACCATCAACCATCACTTATCAACCATCACTTATCAACTATCACTTATCAACTATCAACTATCAACTATCACTTATCAACTATCAACTATCAACTATCAATTATCAATTATCAATTATCAACTATCAACTATCAACTATCACTTATCAACTATCACTTATCAACTATCACTTATCAACTATCACTTATCAACTATCAACTATCAACTATCAACTATCAACTATCAACTATCAACTATCAAGTATCAAGTATCAACTATCAACTATCAACCTACAACTATCAACTATCAACTATCACTTATCAACTATCACTTATCAACTATCAACTATCAACTATCAACTATCAATTATCAATTATCAACCATCAACCATCAACCATCAACCATCACTTATCAACTATCAACTATCAACTATCAACTATCAACTATCACTTATCACTTATCAATTATCAACTATCAACTATCAACTATCAACTATCAACTATCAACTATCAACTATCACTTATCAACTATCACTTATCAACTATCAACTATCAACTATCAACTATCAACTATCACTTATCAACTATCACTTATCAACTATCACTTATCAACTATCACTTATCAACTATGACTTATCAACTATCAACTATGACTTATCAACTATCAACTATGACTTATCAACTATCAACTATCACTTATCACCTATCACCTATCACCTATCAACCATCAACCATCAACCATCAACCATCAACTATCAACTATCAACTATCAACTATCAACTATCAACTATCACTTATCAACTATCAACTATCAACTATCAACTATCAACTATCACTTATCAACTATCACCTATCAACTATCAACTATCAACTATCACTTATCAACTATCACTTATCAACTATCACTTATCAACTATCAACTATCAACTATCACTTATCACTTATCAGCTATCACTTATTAACTATCAACTATCAACTATCACTTATCAACTATCAACTATCACTTATCAACTATCAACTATCACTTATCAACTATCAACTATCAACTATCAACTATCACTTATCAACCATCACTTATCAACTATCAACTATCACTTATCACTTATCAACTATCACTTATCAACTATCAACTATCACTTATCAACTATCAACTATCACTTATCAACTATCACTTATTAACTATCAACTATCACTTTTCAACTATCAACTATCAACTATCAACTATACACTATCAACTATCAACTATCAACTATCAACTATCACTTATCAACTATCAACTATCAACTATCAACTATCAACTATCAACTATCACTTATCAACTATCAACTATCAACTATCAACTATCAACTATCAACCATCAACTATCACTTATCAACTATCAACTATCAACTATCAACTATCAACTATCACTTATCAATTATCAATTATCAACTATCAACTATCAACTATCAACTATCACTTATCAACTATCACTTATCAACTATCACTTATCAACTATCACTTATCAACTATCACTTATCAACTATCAACTATCAACTATCACTTATCAACTATCACTTATCAACCATCAACCATCAACCATCACTTATCAACTATCAACTATCAACTATCAACTATCACTTATCAACTATCACTTATCAACCATCAACCATCAACCATCAACCATCAACTATCAACTATCAACTATCAACTATCAACTATCACTTATCAACTATCAACTATCAACTATCAACTATCAACTATCAACTATCACTTATCAACTATCAACTATCAACTATCAAGTATCAAGTATCAAGTATCAACTATCAACTATCAACTATCAACTATCAACCATCAACCATCAACTATCAACTATCAACTATCAACTATCACTTATCAACTATCACTTATCAACTATCAACTATCAACTATCAACTATCACTTATCACCTATCACTTATCAACTATCAACTATCAACTATCACTTATCAACTATCACTTATCACTTATCAACTATCACTTATTAACTATCAACTATCACTTATCAATTATCAATTATCAACTATCAACTATCACTTATCAACTATCAACTATCACTTATCAACTATCAACTATCAACTATGACTTATCAACTATCACTTATCAACTATCAACTATCACTTATCAACTATCACTTATCAACTATCACTTATCACTTATCAACTATCAACTATCAACTATCACTTATCAATTATCAACCATCAACTATCAACTATCAACTATCACTTATCAATTATCAACTATCAACTATCAACTATCAACTATCACTTATCACTTATCACTTATCACTTATCAACTATCAACTATCAACTATCACTTATCAACTATCACTTATCAACTATCACTTATCAACTATCACTTATCAACTATCAACTATCAACTATCAACTATCACTTATCAACTATCAACTATCACTTATCACTTATCAACTATCACTTATTAACTATCAACTATCACTTATCAACTATCAACTATCAACTATCAACTATCAACTATCACTTATCAACTATCACTTATCAACTATCACTTATCAACTATCACTTATCAACTATCACTTATCAACTATCACTTATCAACTATCAACTATCAACTATCAACTATCACTTATCACTTATCACTTATCAACTATCAACTATCAACTATCAACTATCAACCATCAACCATCAACCATCACTTATCAACTATCAACTATCAACTATCAACTATCAACTATCAACTATCAACTATCACTTATCAACTATCAACTATCAACTATCAACTATCAACTATCAACTATCAACTATCACTTATCAACTATCAACTATCAACTATCAACTATCAACTATCAACCATCAACTATCACTTATCAACTATCAACTATCAACTATCAACTATCAACTATCAACTATCAACTATCAACTATCAACTATCAACTATCACTTATCAACTATCAACTATCAACTATCAACTATCAACTATCACTTATCAACTATCACTTATCAACTATCAACTATCAACTATCACTTATCAACTATCACTTATCAACTATCACTTATCAACTATCAACTATCACTTATCAACTATCACTTATCAACTATCACTTATCAACTATCAACTATCAACTATCAACTATCAACCATCAACTATCACTTATCAACTATCAACTATCAACTATCAACTATCAACTATCAACTATCAACTATCAACTATCACTTATCAACTATCAACTATCAACTATCAACTATCAACTATCACTTATCAACTATCACTTATCAACTATCAACTATCAACTATCACTTATCAACTATCACTTATCAACTATCACTTATCAACTATCAACTATCAACTATCAACTATCACTTATCAACTATCACTTATCACTTATCACTTATCAACTATCAACTATCAACTATCAACTATCAACTATCAACTATCAACCATCAACTATCACTTATCAACTATCAACTATCAACTATCACTTATCAACTATCACTTATCACTTATCAACTATCAACTATCAACTATCAACTATCAACTATCAACTATCACTTATCAACTATCACTTATCAACTATCAACTATCAACTATCACTTATCAACTATCACTTATCAACTATCACTTATCAACTATCAACTATCAACTATCAACTATCACTTATCAACTATCACTTATCAACCATCAACCATCAACCATCAACCATCACTTATCAACTATCAACTATCACTTATCAATTATCACTTATCAACTATCAACTATCAACTATCAACTATCACTTATCAACTATCACTTATCAACTATCAACTATCAACTATCAACTATCACTTATCAACTATCAACTATCAACTATCAACTATCAACTATCAACTATCAACTATCACTTATCACTTATCACTTATCAACTATCAACTATCACTTATCACTTATCAACTATCACTTATCAACTATCACTTATCAACTATCACTTATCAACTATCACTTATCAACTATCAACTATCAACTATCAACTATCACTTATCAACTATCACTTATCAACTATCACTTATCAACTATCACTATCAACTATCAACTATCAACTTATCACTTATCAACTATCAACTATCAACTATCAACTATCAACTATCAACTATCAACTATCAACTATCACTTATCACTTATCACTTATCACTTATCAACTATCAACTATCAACTATCAATTATCAACTATCACTTATCAACTATCACTTATCAACTATCACTTATCAACTATCAACTATCACTTATCAACTATCACTTATCAACTATCACTTATCAACTATCAACTATCAACTATCAACTATCACCTATCACTTATCACTTATCAACTATCACCTATCAACTATCAACTATCAACTATCACTTATCAACTATCACTTATCACTTATCACTTATCAACTATCAACTATCAACTATCAACTATCAACTATCAACTATCAACTATCAACTATCACTTATCAACTATCAACTATCAACTATCAACTATCAATTATCAACTATCAACTATCACTTATCAACTATCACTTATCAACTATCACTTATCAACTATCACTTATCAACTATCACTTATCAACTATCACTTATCAACTATCAACTATCAACTATCAACTATCACTTATCAACTATCAACTATCACTTATCAACTATCACTTATCAACTATCACTTATCAACTATCACTTATCAACTATCACTTATCAACTATCACTTATCAACTATCAACTATCACTTATCAACTATCACTTATCAACTATCAACTTATCACTTATCAACTATCAACTATCAACTATCAACTATCAACTATCAACTATCAACTATCAACTATCACTTATCACTTATCACTTATCACTTATCACTTATCAACTATCAACTATCAACTATCAACTATCAACTATCACTTATCAACTATCACTTATCAACTATCAACTATCACTTATCAACTATCAACTATCAACTATCAACTATCACTTATCAACTATCACTTATTAACTATCAACTATCACTTATCAACTATCAACTATCAACTATCAACTATCAACTATCACTTATCAACTATCAACTATCAACTATCAACTATCAACTATCAACTATCACTTATCACTTATCACTTATCAACTATCAACTATCAACTATCAACTATCAACTATCAACTATCAACTATCAACTATCACTTATCAACTATCAACTATCAACTATCAACTATCAACTATCAACTATCAACCATCAACTATCACTTATCAACTATCAACTATCAACTATCAACTATCAACTATCAACTATCAACTATCAACTATCACTTATCAATTATCAATTATCAACTATCAACTATCAACTATCAACTATCAACTATCACTTATCAACTATCACTTATCAACTATCAACTATCAACTATCACTTATCAACTATCACTTATCAACTATCACTTATCAACTATCAACTATCAACTATCAACTATCACTTATCAACTATCACTTATCAACCATCAACCATCAACCATCACTTATCAACTATCAACTATCAACTATCACTTATCAATTATCAACTATCAACTATCAACTATCAACTATCAACTATCACTTATCAACTATCACTTATCAACTATAAACTATCAACTATCAACTATCACTTATCAACTATCACTTATCAACTATCAACTATCAACTATCAACTATCACTTATCAACTATCAACTATCAACTATCAACTATCAACTATCACTTATCAACTATCAACTATCAACTATCAACCATCAACCATCAACTATCAACTATCAACTATCACTTATCAACT
Organism: Micromesistius poutassou; assembly: GCF_964030765.1. Lineage (NCBI taxonomy): Eukaryota > Metazoa > Chordata > Actinopteri > Gadiformes > Gadidae > Micromesistius > Micromesistius poutassou. Next base: position 34,236 of record NW_028178622.1, on the reverse strand, counting down.
ATCACTTATCAACTATCAACTATCACTTATCACCTATCACTTATCAACTATCAACTATCAACTATCACTTATCACTTATCAACTATCACTTATTAACTATCAACTATCACTTATCAATTATCAACTATCAACTATCACTTATCAACTATCAACTATCACTTATCAACTATCAACTATCAACTATGACTTATCAACTATCACTTATCAACTATCAACTATCACTTATCAACTATCAACTATCACTTATCAACTATCACTTATCAACTATCACTTATCAACTATCAACTATCAACTATCAACTATCAACTATCACTTATCAATTATCAACCATCAACCATCAACTATCACTTATCACTTATCACTTATCACTTATCAACTATCAACTATCAACTATCACTTATCAACTATCACTTATCAACTATCACTTATCAACTATCACTTATCAACTATCACTTATCAACTATCACTTATCAACTATCAACTATCAACTATCACTTATCAACTATCAACTATCACTTATCAACTATCACTTATCAACTATCACTTATCAACTATCAACTATCAACTATCACTTATCACTTATCAACTATCAACTATCACTTATCAACTATCACTTATCAACTATCAACTATCAACTATCACTTATCAACTATCATTTATCAACTATCACTTATCAACTATCACTTATCACTTATCAACTATCAACTATCAACTATCACTTATCAACTATCAACTATCAACTATCACCTATCACCTATCACCTATCACCTATCACCTATCAATTATCAATTATCAACTATCAACTATCAACTATCAACTATCAACTATCACTTATCACTTATCAACTATCAACTATCAACAATCAACTATCACTTATCAATTATCAATTATCAATTATCAACTATCAACTATCAACTATCAACTATCAACTATCACTTATCACTTATCAACTATCACTTATCAACTATCACTTATCAACTATCACTTATCAACTATCACTTATCAACTATCAACTATCAACTATCAACTATCACTTATCAACTATCACTTATCAACTATCAACTATCAACTATCAACTATCAACTATCACTTATCAACTATCAACTATCAACTATCAACTATCAACTATCAACTATCAACTATCAACTATCACTTATCAACTATCAACTATCAACTATCAACTATCAACTATCAACTATCAACTATCAACTATCACTTATCAACTATCAACTATCAACTATCAACTATCAACTATCAACTATCAACTATCAACTATCACTTATCAACTATCAATTATCAACTATCAACTATCAACTATCAACTATCAACTATCAATTATCAACTATCAACTATCAACTATCAACTATCAACTATCAAATATCAACTATCACTTATCAACTATCAACTATCAACTATCAACTATCAACTATCACTTATCAATTATCAACTATCAACTATCAACTATCACTTATCAACTATCAACTATCAACTATCAACTATCACTTATCAACTATCAACTATCAACTATCACTTATCAACTATCACTTATCAACTATCACTTATCAACTATCACTTATCAACTATCAACTATCACTTATCAACTATCACCTATCACCTATCAACGATCAACGATCAACGATCAACGATCAACGATCAACGATCAACTATCAACTATCAACTATCAACTATCAACTATCAACTATCACTTATCAACTATCAACTATCAACTATCAACTATCAACTATCACTTATCAACTATCAACTATCAACCATCAACCATCAACTATCAACTATCAACTATCACTTATCAATTATCAACTATCAACTATCAATTATCAACTATCAACTATCAACTATCACTTATCAACTATCAACTATCAACTATCAACTATCACTTATCAACTATCAACTATCAACCATCAACCATCAACTATCAACTATCAACTATCAACTATCAACTATCACTTATCAACTATCAACTATCAACTATCAACTATCAACTATCAATTATCAACTATCAACTATCAACTATCAACTATCACTTATCAATTATAAACTATCAACTATCACTTATCAATTATCAACTATCAACTATCAACTATCACTTATAAACTATCAACTATCAACTATCACTTATCAACTATCACTTATCAACTATCACTTATCAATTATCAACTATCACTTATCAACTATCAACTATCAACTATCAACTATCAATTATCAACTATCAACTATCAATTATCAATTATCAACTATCAACTATCAACTATCAACTATCAACTATCAACTATCAACTATCACTTATCAACTATCAACTATCAACTATCAACTATCATTTATCAACTATCAACTATCAACTATCAACTATCAACTATCACTTATCAACTATCAACTATCAACTATCAACTATCAACTATCAACTATCAACTATCACTTATCAACTATCAACTATCAACTATCAACTATCAACTATCAACTATCAACTATCACTTATCAACTATCAACTATCAACTATCAACTATCAACTATCAACCATCAACCATCAACCATCAACCATCAACTATCACTTATCAACTATCAACTATCAACTATCAACTATCACTTATCAACTATCAACTATCAACTATCAACTATCAACTATCAACTATCACTTATCAACTATCAACTATCAACTATCAACTATCAACTATCACTTATCAACTATCACTTATCAACTATCACTTATCAACTATCACTTATCAACTATCAACTATCACTTATCAACTATCAACTATCACTTATCAACTATCACTTATCAACTATCACTTATCAACTATCACTTATCAACTATCACTTATCAACTATCACTTATCAACTATCAACTATCAACTATCACTTATCAACTATCACTTATCAACTATCAACTATCAACTATCAACTATCAACTATCAACTATCAACTATCAACTATCACTTATCAATTATCAATTATCAACTATCAACTATCAACTATCACTTATCAACTATCACTTATCAACTATCAACTATCAACTATCACTTATCAACTATCACTTATCAACTATCACTTATCAACTATCAACTATCAACTATCAACTATCACTTATCAACTATCACTTATCAACTATCACTTATCAACCATCAACCATCAACCATCAACCATCACTTATCAACTATCAACTATCAACTATCAACTATCACTTATCAATTATCAACTATCAACTATCAACTATCAACTATCACTTATCAACTATCACTTATCAACTATCAACTATCAACTATCACTTATCAACTATCCCTTATCAACTATCAACTATCAACTATCAACTATCACTTATCAAGTATCAACTATCAACCATCAACTATTACTTATCAACTATCAACTATCAACTATCAACTATCACTTATCAATTATCAACTATCAACTATCAACTATCACTTATCAACTATCACTTATCAACTATCACTTATCAACTATCACTTATCAACTATCACTTATCAACTATCAACTATCAACTATCACTTATCAACTATCAACTATCACTTATCAACTATCACTTATCAACTATCAACTATCAACTATCAACTATCACTTATCACTTATCAACTATCACTTATTAACTATCAACTATCACTTATCAACTATCAACTATCAACTATCACTTATCAACTATCAACTATCAACTATCAACAATCAACTTATCAACTATCAACTATCAACCATCAACCATCACTTATCAACCATCACTTATCAACTATCACTTATCAACTATCAACTATCAACTATCACTTATCAACTATCAACTATCAACTATCAACTATCAACTATCAATTATCAATTATCAATTATCAACTATCAACTATCAACTATCACTTATCAACTATCACTTATCAACTATCACTTATCAACTATCACTTATCAACTATCAACTATCAACTATCAACTATCAACTATCAACTATCAACTATCAAGTATCAAGTATCAACTATCAACTATCAACCTACAACTATCAACTATCAACTATCACTTATCAACTATCACTTATCAACTATCAACTATCAACTATCAACTATCAATTATCAATTATCAACCATCAACCATCAACCATCAACCATCAACCATCACTTATCAACTATCAACTATCAACTATCAACTATCAACTATCACTTATCACTTATCAATTATCAACTATCAACTATCAACTATCAACTATCAACTATCACTTATCAACTATCACTTATCAACTATCAACTATCAACTATCAACTATCAACTATCACTTATCAACTATCACTTATCAACTATCACTTATCAACTATCACTTATCAACTATGACTTATCAACTATCAACTATGACTTATCAACTATCAACTATGACTTATCAACTATCAACTATCACTTATCACCTATCACCTATCACCTATCAACCATCAACCATCAACCATCAACCATCAACCATCAACTATCAACTATCAACTATCAACTATCAACTATCAACTATCAACTATCACTTATCAACTATCAACTATCAACTATCAACTATCAACTATCACTTATCAACTATCACCTATCAACTATCAACTATCAACTATCACTTATCAACTATCACTTATCAACTATCACTTATCAACTATCAACTATCAACTATCACTTATCACTTATCAGCTATCACTTATTAACTATCAACTATCAACTATCACTTATCAACTATCAACTATCACTTATCAACTATCAACTATCACTTATCAACTATCAACTATCAACTATCAACTATCACTTATCAACCATCACTTATCAACTATCAACTATCACTTATCACTTATCAACTATCACTTATCAACTATCAACTATCACTTATCAACTATCAACTATCACTTATCAACTATCACTTATTAACTATCAACTATCACTTTTCAACTATCAACTATCAACTATCAACTATACACTATCAACTATCAACTATCAACTATCAACTATCACTTATCAACTATCAACTATCAACTATCAACTATCACTTATCAACTATCAACTATCAACTATCAACTATCAACTATCAACCATCAACTATCACTTATCAACTATCAACTATCAACTATCAACTATCAACTATCAACTATCACTTATCAATTATCAATTATCAACTATCAACTATCAACTATCAACTATCACTTATCAACTATCACTTATCAACTATCACTTATCAACTATCACTTATCAACTATCACTTATCAACTATCAACTATCAACTATCACTTATCAACTATCACTTATCAACCATCAACCATCAACCATCACTTATCAACTATCAACTATCAACTATCAACTATCACTTATCAACTATCACTTATCAACCATCAACCATCAACCATCAACCATCAACTATCAACTATCAACTATCAACTATCAACTATCACTTATCAACTATCAACTATCAACTATCAACTATCAACTATCAACTATCAACTATCACTTATCAACTATCAACTATCAACTATCAAGTATCAAGTATCAAGTATCAAGTATCAACTATCAACTATCAACTATCAACTATCAACCATCAACCATCAACTATCAACTATCAACTATCAACTATCACTTATCAACTATCACTTATCAACTATCAACTATCAACTATCAACTATCACTTATCACCTATCACTTATCAACTATCAACTATCAACTATCACTTATCAACTATCACTTATCACTTATCAACTATCACTTATTAACTATCAACTATCACTTATCAATTATCAATTATCAACTATCAACTATCACTTATCAACTATCAACTATCACTTATCAACTATCAACTATCAACTATGACTTATCAACTATCACTTATCAACTATCAACTATCACTTATCAACTATCACTTATCAACTATCACTTATCACTTATCAACTATCAACTATCAACTATCAACTATCACTTATCAATTATCAACCATCAACTATCAACTATCAACTATCACTTATCAATTATCAACTATCAACTATCAACTATCAACTATCACTTATCACTTATCACTTATCACTTATCAACTATCAACTATCAACTATCACTTATCAACTATCACTTATCAACTATCACTTATCAACTATCACTTATCAACTATCAACTATCAACTATCAACTATCACTTATCAACTATCAACTATCACTTATCACTTATCAACTATCACTTATTAACTATCAACTATCACTTATCAACTATCAACTATCAACTATCAACTATCAACTATCACTTATCAACTATCACTTATCAACTATCACTTATCAACTATCACTTATCAACTATCACTTATCAACTATCACTTATCAACTATCACTTATCAACTATCAACTATCAACTATCAACTATCACTTATCACTTATCAACTATCAACTATCAACTATCAACTATCAACTATCAACCATCAACCATCAACCATCACTTATCAACTATCAACTATCAACTATCAACTATCAACTATCAACTATCAACTATCACTTATCAACTATCAACTATCAACTATCAACTATCAACTATCAACTATCAACTATCACTTATCACTTATCAACTATCAACTATCAACTATCAACTATCAACTATCAACTATCACTTATCAACTATCAACTATCAACTATCAACTATCAACTATCAACTATCAACTATCACTTATCAACTATCAACTATCAACTATCAACTATCAACTATCACTTATCAACTATCACTTATCAACTATCAACTATCAACTATCACTTATCAACTATCACTTATCAACTATCACTTATCAACTATCAACTATCACTTATCAACTATCACTTATCAACTATCACTTATCAACTATCAACTATCAACTATCAACTATCAACCATCAACTATCACTTATCAACTATCAACTATCAACTATCAACTATCAACTATCAACTATCAACTATCAACTATCACTTATCAACTATCAACTATCAACTATCAACTATCAACTATCACTTATCAACTATCACTTATCAACTATCAACTATCAACTATCACTTATCAACTATCACTTATCAACTATCACTTATCAACTATCAACTATCAACTATCAACTATCACTTATCAACTATCACTTATCACTTATCACTTATCAACTATCAACTATCAACTATCAACTATCAACTATCAACTATCAACCATCAACTATCACTTATCAACTATCAACTATCAACTATCACTTATCAACTATCACTTATCACTTATCAACTATCAACTATCAACTATCAACTATCAACTATCAACTATCACTTATCAACTATCACTTATCAACTATCAACTATCAACTATCACTTATCAACTATCACTTATCAACTATCACTTATCAACTATCACTTATCAACTATCAACTATCAACTATCAACTATCACTTATCAACTATCACTTATCAACCATCAACCATCAACCATCAACCATCACTTATCAACTATCAACTATCACTTATCAATTATCACTTATCAACTATCAACTATCAACTATCAACTATCACTTATCAACTATCACTTATCAACTATCAACTATCAACTATCAACTATCACTTATCAACTATCAACTATCAACTATCAACTATCAACTATCAACTATCAACTATCACTTATCACTTATCACTTATCAACTATCAACTATCACTTATCACTTATCAACTATCACTTATCAACTATCACTTATCAACTATCACTTATCAACTATCACTTATCAACTATCAACTATCAACTATCAACTATCACTTATCAACTATCACTTATCAACTATCACTTATCAACTATCACTATCAACTATCAACTATCAACTTATCACTTATCAACTATCAACTATCAACTATCAACTATCAACTATCAACTATCAACTATCACTTATCACTTATCACTTATCAACTATCAACTATCAACTATCAATTATCAACTATCACTTATCAACTATCACTTATCAACTATCACTTATCAACTATCAACTATCACTTATCAACTATCACTTATCAACTATCACTTATCAACTATCAACTATCAACTATCAACTATCACCTATCACTTATCACTTATCAACTATCACCTATCAACTATCAACTATCAACTATCACTTATCAACTATCACTTATCACTTATCACTTATCAACTATCAACTATCAACTATCAACTATCAACTATCAACTATCAACTATCAACTATCACTTATCAACTATCAACTATCAACTATCAACTATCAATTATCAACTATCAACTATCACTTATCAACTATCACTTATCAACTATCACTTATCAACTATCACTTATCAACTATCACTTATCAACTATCAACTATCAACTATCAACTATCACTTATCAACTATCAACTATCACTTATCAACTATCACTTATCAACTATCACTTATCAACTATCACTTATCAACTATCACTTATCAACTATCACTTATCAACTATCAACTATCAACTATCACTTATCAACTATCACTTATCAACTATCAACTTATCACTTATCAACTATCAACTATCAACTATCAACTATCAACTATCAACTATCAACTATCAACTATCACTTATCACTTATCACTTATCACTTATCAACTATCAACTATCAACTATCAACTATCAACTATCACTTATCAACTATCACTTATCAACTATCAACTATCACTTATCAACTATCAACTATCAACTATCAACTATCACTTATCAACTATCACTTATTAACTATCAACTATCACTTATCAACTATCAACTATCAACTATCAACTATCAACTATCACTTATCAACTATCAACTATCAACTATCAACTATCAACTATCAACTATCACTTATCACTTATCACTTATCAACTATCAACTATCAACTATCAACTATCAACTATCAACTATCAACTATCAACTATCACTTATCAAGTATCAACTATCAACTATCAACTATCAACTATCAACTATCAACTATCAACCATCAACTATCACTTATCAACTATCAACTATCAACTATCAACTATCAACTATCAACTATCAACTATCAACTATCACTTATCAATTATCAATTATCAACTATCAACTATCAACTATCAACTATCAACTATCACTTATCAACTATCACTTATCAACTATCAACTATCAACTATCACTTATCAACTATCACTTATCAACTATCACTTATCAACTATCAACTATCAACTATCAACTATCACTTATCAACTATCACTTATCAACCATCAACCATCAACCATCACTTATCAACTATCAACTATCAACTATCACTTATCAATTATCAACTATCAACTATCAACTATCAACTATCAACTATCACTTATCAACTATCACTTATCAACTATAAACTATCAACTATCAACTATCACTTATCAACTATCACTTATCAACTATCAACTATCAACTATCAACTATCACTTATCAACTATCAACTATCAACTATCAACTATCAACTATCACTTATCAACTATCAACTATCAACTATCAACCATCAACCATCAACTATCAACTATCAACTATCACTTATCAACTATCACTTATCAACTATCAACTATCACTTATCACCTATCACTTATCAACTATCAACTATCAACTATCACTTATCACTTATCAACTATCACTTATTAACTATCAACTATCACTTATCAATTATCAACTATCAACTATCACTTATCAACTATCAACTATCACTTATCAACTATCAACTATCAACTATGACTTATCAACTATCACTTATCAACTATCAACTATCACTTATCAACTATCAACTATCACTTATCAACTATCACTTATCAACTATCACTTATCAACTATCAACTATCAACTATCAACTATCACTTATCAATTATCAACCATCAACCATCAACTATCACTTATCACTTATCACTTATCACTTATCAACTATCAACTATCAACTATCACTTATCAACTATCACTTATCAACTATCACTTATCAACTATCACTTATCAACTATCACTTATCAACTATCACTTATCAACTATCAACTATCAACTATCACTTATCAACTATCAACTATCACTTATCAACTATCACTTATCAACTATCACTTATCAACTATCACTTATCAACTATCACTTATCAACTATCACTTATCAACTATCAACTATCAACTATCACTTATCAACTATCACTTATCAACTATCAACTATCAACTTATCACTTATCAACTATCAACTATCAACTATCAACTATCAACTATCACTTATCACTTATCACTTATCACTTATCACTTATCAATTATCAACTATCAACTATCAACTATCAACTATCAATTATCAACTATCACTTATCAACTATCACTTATCAACTATCAACTATCAATTATCAACTATCACTTATCAACTATCACTTATCAACTATCAACTATCACTTATCAACTATCACTTATCAACTATCACTTATCACTTATCAACTATCAACTATCAACTATCAACTATCAACTATCACTTATCAACTATCAACTATCAACTATCAACTATCAATTATCAACTATCAACTATCAACTATCAACTATCACTTATCAACTATCACTTATCAACTATCACTTATCAACTATCACTTATCAACTATCACTTATCAACTATCAACTATCAACTATCAACTATCAACTATCACTTATCAACTATCAACTATCACTTATCACTTATCAACTATCACTTATTAACTATCAACTATCACTTATCAACTATCAACTATCAACTATCACTTATCAACTATCACTTATCAACTATCAACTATCAACTATCACTTATCAACTATCAACTATCAACCATCAACCATCAACCATCAACTATCACTTATCAACTATCAACTATCAACTATCAACTATCAACTATCAACTATCACTTATCAATTATCAATTATCAATTATCAACTATCAACTATCAACTATCAACTATCACTTATCACTTATCAACTATCAACTATCAACTATCACTTATCAACTATCACTTATCAACTATCACTTATCAACTATCAACTATCAACTATCAACTATCACTTATCAACTATCACTTATCAACTATCACTTATCAACCATCAACCATCAACCATCAACCATCACTTATCAACTATCAACTATCACTTATCACTTATCAATTATCAACTATCAACTATCAACTATCAACTATCACTTATCAACTATCACTTATCAACTATCACTTATCAACTATCAACTATCACTTATCACCTATCACTTATCAACTATCAACTATCAACTATCACTTATCACTTATCAACTATCACTTATTAACTATCAACTATCACTTATCAATTATCAACTATCAACTATCACTTATCAACTATCAACTATCACTTATCAACTATCAACTATCAACTATGACTTATCAACTATCACTTATCAACTATCAACTATCACTTATCAACTATCAACTATCACTTATCAACTATCACTTATCAACTATCAACTATCAACTATCAACTATCACTTATCACTTATCACTTATCAACTATCAACTATCAACCATCAACTATCACTTATCAACTATCAACTATCAACTATCAACTATCAACTATCAACTATCAACTATCAACTATCACTTATCAATTATCAATTATCAACTATCAACTATCAACTATCACTTATCAACTATCACTTATCAACTATCAACTATCAACTATCACTTATCAACTATCACTTATCAACTATCACTTATCAACTATCAACTATCAACTATCAACTATCACTTATCAACTATCACTTATCAACTATCACTTATCAACCATCAACCATCAACCATCAACCATCACTTATCAACTATCAACTATCAACTATCAACTATCAACTATCACTTATCAATTATCAACTATCAACTATCAACTATCAACTATCACTTATCAACTATCACTTATCAACTATCAACTATCAACTATCACTTATCAACTATCCCTTATCAACTATCAACTATCAACTATCAACTATCACTTATCAAGTATCAACTATCAACCATCAACTATTACTTATCAACTATCAACTATCAACTATCAACTATCACTTATCAATTATCAACTATCAACTATCAACTATCACTTATCAACTATCACTTATCAACTATCACTTATCAACTATCACTTATCAACTATCACTTATCAACTATCAACTATCAACTATCACTTATCAACTATCAACTATCACTTATCAACTATCACTTATCAACTATCAACTATCAACTATCAACTATCACTTATCACTTATCAACTATCACTTATTAACTATCAACTATCACTTATCAACTATCAACTATCAACTATCACTTATCAACTATCAACTATCAACTATCAACTATCAACTTATCAACTATCAACTATCAACCATCAACCATCACTTATCAACTATCACTTATCAACTATCAACTATCAACTATCACTTATCAACTATCAACTATCAACTATCAACTATCAACTATCAACTATCAATTATCAATTATCAATTATCAACTATCAACTATCAACTATCACTTATCAACTATCACTTATCAACTATCACTTATCAACTATCACTTATCAACTATCACTTATCAACTATCAACTATCAACTATCAACTATCAACTATCAAGTATCAAGTATCAACTATCAACTATCAACCTACAACTATCAACTATCAACTATCACTTATCAACTATCACTTATCAACTATCAACTATCAACTATCAATTATCAATTATCAACCATCAACCATCAACCATCACTTATCAACTATCAACTATCAACTATCAACTATCACTTATCACTTATCACTTATCAATTATCAACTATCAACTATCAACTATCAACTATCAACTATCACTTATCAACTATCACTTATCAACTATCAACTATCAACTATCAACTATCACTTATCAACTATCACTTATCAACTATCACTTATCAACTATCACTTATCAACTATCACTTATCAACTATGACTTATCAACTATCAACTATGACTTATCAACTATCAACTATGACTTATCAACTATCAACTATCACTTATCAACTATCACTTATCAACTATCAACTATCAACTATCACTTATCAACTATCACTTATCAACTATCAACTATCAACTTATCACTTATCAACTATCAACTATCAACTATCAACTATCAACTATCAACTATCACTTATCACTTATCACTTATCACTTATCACTTATCAATTATCAACTATCAACTATCAACTATCAACTATCAATTATCAACTATCACTTATCAACTATCACTTATCAACTATCAACTATCAATTATCAACTATCACTTATCAACTATCACTTATCAACTATCAACTATCACTTATCAACTATCACTTATCAACTATCACTTATCACTTATCAACTATCAACTATCAACTATCAACTATCAACTATCACTTATCAACTATCAACTATCAACTATCAACTATCAATTATCAACTATCAACTATCAACTATCAACTATCACTTATCAACTATCACTTATCAACTATCACTTATCAACTATCACTTATCAACTATCACTTATCAACTATCACTTATCAACTATCAACTATCAACTATCAACTATCAACTATCACTTATCAACTATCAACTATCACTTATCACTTATCAACTATCACTTATTAACTATCAACTATCACTTATCAACTATCAACTATCACTTATCAACTATCACTTATCAACTATCAACTATCAACTATCACTTATCAACTATCAACTATCAACCATCAACTATCACTTATCAACTATCAACTATCAACTATCAACTATCAACTATCAACTATCAACTATCAACTATCACTTATCAATTATCACTTATCAATTATCAATTATCAACTATCAACTATCAACTATCACTTATCACTTATCAACTATCAACTATCAACTATCACTTATCAACTATCACTTATCAACTATCACTTATCAACTATCAACTATCAACTATCAACTATCACTTATCAACTATCACTTATCAACTATCACTTATCAACCATCAACCATCAACCATCAACCATCACTTATCAACTATCAACTATCACTTATCACTTATCAACTATCACTTATCAACTATCACTTATCAACTATCACTTATCAACTATCAACTATCAACTATCAACTATCACTTATCAACTATCAACTATCACTTATCACTTATCAACTATCACTTATTAACTATCAACTATCACTTATCAACTATCAACTATCAACTATCAACTATCAACTATCACTTATCAACTATCACTTATCAACTATCACTTATCAACTATCAACTATCAACTATCAACTATCAACCATCAACTATCACTTATCAACTATCAACTATCAACTATCAACTATCAACTATCAACTATCAACTATCAACTATCACTTATCAACTATCAACTATCAACTATCAACTATCACTTATCAACTATCACTTATCAACTATCAACTATCAACTATCACTTATCAACTATCACTTATCAACTATCACTTATCAACTATCAACTATCAACTATCAACTATCACTTATCAACTATCACTTATCACTTATCACTTATCAACTATCAACTATCAACTATCAACTATCAACTATCAACTATCAACCATCAACTATCACTTATCAACTATCAACTATCAACTATCAACTATCACTTATCAATTATCAACTATCAACTATCACTTATCAACTATCAACTATCACTTATCAACTATCAACTATCAACTATGACTTATCAACTATCACTTATCAACTATCAACTATCACTTATCAACTATCAACTATCACTTATCAACTATCACTTATCAACTATCAACTATCAACTATCAACTATCACTTATCACTTATCACTTATCAACTATCAACTATCAACCATCAACTATCACTTATCAACTATCAACTATCAACTATCAACTATCAACTATCAACTATCAACTATCACTTATCAATTATCAATTATCAACTATCAACTATCAACTATCACTTATCAACTATCACTTATCAACTATCAACTATCAACTATCACTTATCAACTATCACTTATCAACTATCACTTATCAACTATCAACTATCAACTATCAACTATCACTTATCAACTATCACTTATCAACTATCACTTATCAACCATCAACCATCAACCATCAACCATCACTTATCAACTATCAACTATCAACTATCAACTATCAACTATCACTTATCAATTATCAACTATCAACTATCAACTATCAACTATCACTTATCAACTATCACTTATCAACTATCAACTATCAACTATCACTTATCAACTATCCCTTATCAACTATCAACTATCAACTATCAACTATCACTTATCAAGTATCAACTATCAACCATCAACTATTACTTATCAACTATCAACTATCAACTATCAACTATCACTTATCAATTATCAACTATCAACTATCAACTATCACTTATCAACTATCACTTATCAACTATCACTTATCAACTATCACTTATCAACTATCACTTATCAACTATCAACTATCAACTATCACTTATCAACTATCAACTATCACTTATCAACTATCACTTATCAACTATCAACTATCAACTATCAACTATCACTTATCACTTATCAACTATCACTTATTAACTATCAACTATCACTTATCAACTATCAACTATCAACTATCACTTATCAACTATCAACTATCAACTATCAACTATCAACTTATCAACTATCAACTATCAACCATCAACCATCACTTATCAACTATCACTTATCAACTATCAACTATCAACTATCACTTATCAACTATCAACTATCAACTATCAACTATCAACTATCAACTATCAATTATCAATTATCAATTATCAACTATCAACTATCAACTATCACTTATCAACTATCACTTATCAACTATCACTTATCAACTATCACTTATCAACTATCACTTATCAACTATCAACTATCAACTATCAACTATCAACTATCAAGTATCAAGTATCAACTATCAACTATCAACCTACAACTATCAACTATCAACTATCACTTATCAACTATCACTTATCAACTATCAACTATCAACTATCAATTATCAATTATCAACCATCAACCATCAACCATCACTTATCAACTATCAACTATCAACTATCAACTATCACTTATCACTTATCACTTATCAATTATCAACTATCAACTATCAACTATCAACTATCAACTATCACTTATCAACTATCACTTATCAACTATCAACTATCAACTATCAACTATCACTTATCAACTATCACTTATCAACTATCACTTATCAACTATCACTTATCAACTATCACTTATCAACTATGACTTATCAACTATCAACTATGACTTATCAACTATCAACTATGACTTATCAACTATCAACTATCACTTATCAACTATCACTTATCAACTATCAACTATCAACTATCACTTATCAACTATCACTTATCAACTATCAACTATCAACTTATCACTTATCAACTATCAACTATCAACTATCAACTATCAACTATCAACTATCAACTATCACTTATCACTTATCACTTATCACTTATCACTTATCAATTATCAACTATCAACTATCAACTATCAACTATCAATTATCAACTATCACTTATCAACTATCACTTATCAACTATCAACTATCAATTATCAACTATCACTTATCAACTATCACTTATCAACTATCAACTATCACTTATCAACTATCACTTATCAACTATCACTTATCACTTATCAACTATCAACTATCAACTATCAACTATCAACTATCACTTATCAACTATCAACTATCAACTATCAACTATCAATTATCAACTATCAACTATCAACTATCAACTATCACTTATCAACTATCACTTATCAACTATCACTTATCAACTATCACTTATCAACTATCACTTATCAACTATCACTTATCAACTATCAACTATCAACTATCAACTATCAACTATCACTTATCAACTATCAACTATCACTTATCACTTATCAACTATCACTTATTAACTATCAACTATCACTTATCAACTATCAACTATCACTTATCAACTATCACTTATCAACTATCAACTATCAACTATCAACTATCACTTATCAACTATCAACTATCAACCATCAACTATCACTTATCAACTATCAACTATCAACTATCAACTATCAACTATCAACTATCAACTATCAACTATCAACTATCACTTATCAATTATCAATTATCAATTATCAATTATCAACTATCAACTATCAACTATCACTTATCACTTATCAACTATCAACTATCAACTATCACTTATCAACTATCACTTATCAACTATCACTTATCAACTATCAACTATCAACTATCAACTATCACTTATCAACTATCACTTATCAACTATCACTTATCAACCATCAACCATCAACCATCAACCATCACTTATCAACTATCAACTATCACTTATCACTTATCAACTATCACTTATCAACTATCACTTATCAACTATCACTTATCAACTATCAACTATCAACTATCAACTATCACTTATCAACTATCAACTATCACTTATCACTTATCAACTATCACTTATTAACTATCAACTATCACTTATCAACTATCAACTATCAACTATCAACTATCAACTATCACTTATCAACTATCACTTATCAACTATCACTTATCAACTATCAACTATCAACTATCAACTATCAACCATCAACTATCACTTATCAACTATCAACTATCAACTATCAACTATCAACTATCAACTATCAACTATCAACTATCACTTATCAACTATCAACTATCAACTATCAACTATCACTTATCAACTATCACTTATCAACTATCAACTATCAACTATCACTTATCAACTATCACTTATCAACTATCACTTATCAACTATCAACTATCAACTATCAACTATCACTTATCAACTATCACTTATCACTTATCACTTATCAACTATCAACTATCAACTATCAACTATCAACTATCAACTATCAACCATCAACTATCACTTATCAACTATCAACTATCAACTATCACTTATCAACTATCACTTATCACTTATCAACTATCAACTATCAACTATCAACTATCAACTATCAACTATCACTTATCAACTATCACTTATCAACTATCAACTATCAACTATCACTTATCAACTATCACTTATCAACTATCACTTATCAACTATCAACTATCAACTATCAACTATCACTTATCAACTATCACTTATCAACCATCAACCATCAACCATCAACCATCACTTATCAACTATCAACTATCAACTATCACTTATCAATTATCACTTATCAACTATCAACTATCAACTATCAACTATCACTTATCAACTATCACTTATCAACTATCAACTATCAACTATCAACTATCACTTATCAACTATCAACTATCAACTATCAACTATCAACTATCAACTATCAACTATCACTTATCACTTATCACTTATCAACTATCAACTATCACTTATCACTTATCAACTATCACTTATCAACTATCACTTATCAACTATCACTTATCAACTATCACTTATCAACTATCACTTATCAACTATCAACTATCAACTATCAACTATCACTTATCAACTATCACTTATCAACTATCACTTATCAACTATCACTATCAACTATCAACTATCAACTTATCACTTATCAACTATCAACTATCAACTATCAACTATCAACTATCAACTATCAACTATCAACTATCACTTATCACTTATCACTTATCAACTATCAACTATCAACTATCAATTATCAACTATCACTTATCAACTATCACTTATCAACTATCACTTATCAACTATCAACTATCACTTATCAACTATCACTTATCAACTATCACTTATCAACTATCAACTATCAACTATCAACTATCACCTATCACTTATCACTTATCAACTATCACCTATCAACTATCAACTATCAACTATCACTTATCAACTATCACTTATCACTTATCACTTATCAACTATCAACTATCAACTATCAACTATCAACTATCAACTATCAACTATCAACTATCACTTATCAACTATCAACTATCAACTATCAACTATCAATTATCAACTATCAACTATCACTTATCAACTATCACTTATCAACTATCACTTATCAACTATCACTTATCAACTATCAACTATCAACTATCAACTATCACTTATCAACTATCAACTATCACTTATCAACTATCACTTATCAACTATCACTTATCAACTATCACTTATCAACTATCACTTATCAACTATCACTTATCAACTATCAACTATCAACTATCACTTATCAACTATCACTTATCAACTATCAACTTATCACTTATCAACTATCAACTATCAACTATCAACTATCAACTATCAACTATCACTTATCACTTATCACTTATCACTTATCAACTATCAACTATCAACTATCAACTATCAACTATCACTTATCAACTATCACTTATCAACTATCAACTATCACTTATCAACTATCAACTATCAACTATCAACTATCACTTATCAACTATCACTTATTAACTATCAACTATCACTTATCAACTATCAACTATCAACTATCAACTATCAACTATCACTTATCAACTATCAACTATCAACTATCAACTATCAACTATCAACTATCACTTATCACTTATCACTTATCAACTATCAACTATCAACTATCAACTATCAACTATCAACTATCAACTATCACTTATCAAGTATCAACTATCAACTATCAACTATCAACTATCAACTATCAACCATCAACTATCACTTATCAACTATCAACTATCAACTATCAACTATCAACTATCAACTATCAACTATCAACTATCACTTATCAATTATCAATTATCAACTATCAACTATCAACTATCAACTATCAACTATCACTTATCAACTATCACTTATCAACTATCAACTATCAACTATCACTTATCAACTATCACTTATCAACTATCACTTATCAACTATCAACTATCAACTATCAACTATCACTTATCAACTATCACTTATCAACCATCAACCATCAACCATCACTTATCAACTATCAACTATCAACTATCACTTATCAATTATCAACTATCAACTATCAACTATCAACTATCAACTATCACTTATCAACTATCACTTATCAACTATAAACTATCAACTATCAACTATCACTTATCAACTATCACTTATCAACTATCAACTATCAACTATCAACTATCACTTATCAACTATCAACTATCAACTATCAACTATCAACTATCACTTATCAACTATCAACTATCAACTATCAACCATCAACCATCAACTATCAACTATCAACTATCACTTATCAACTATCACTTATCAACTATCAACTATCACTTATCACCTATCACTTATCAACTATCAACTATCAACTATCACTTATCACTTATCAACTATCACTTATTAACTATCAACTATCACTTATCAATTATCAACTATCAACTATCACTTATCAACTATCAACTATCACTTATCAACTATCAACTATCAACTATGACTTATCAACTATCACTTATCAACTATCAACTATCACTTATCAACTATCAACTATCACTTATCAACTATCACTTATCAACTATCACTTATCAACTATCAACTATCAACTATCAACTATCAACTATCACTTATCAATTATCAACCATCAACCATCAACTATCACTTATCACTTATCACTTATCACTTATCAACTATCAACTATCAACTATCACTTATCAACTATCACTTATCAACTATCACTTATCAACTATCACTTATCAACTATCACTTATCAACTATCACTTATCAACTATCAACTATCAACTATCACTTATCAACTATCAACTATCACTTATCAACTATCACTTATCAACTATCACTTATCAACTATCACTTATCAACTATCACTTATCAACTATCACTTATCAACTATCAACTATCAACTATCACTTATCAACTATCACTTATCAACTATCAACTATCAACTTATCACTTATCAACTATCAACTATCAACTATCAACTATCAACTATCACTTATCACTTATCACTTATCACTTATCACTTATCACTTATCAATTATCAACTATCAACTATCAACTATCAACTATCAATTATCAACTATCACTTATCAACTATCACTTATCAACTATCAACTATCAATTATCAACTATCACTTATCAACTATCACTTATCAACTATCAACTATCACTTATCAACTATCACTTATCAACTATCACTTATCACTTATCAACTATCAACTATCAACTATCAACTATCAACTATCACTTATCAACTATCAACTATCAACTATCAACTATCAATTATCAACTATCAACTATCAACTATCAACTATCACTTATCAACTATCACTTATCAACTATCACTTATCAACTATCACTTATCAACTATCACTTATCAACTATCAACTATCAACTATCAACTATCAACTATCACTTATCAACTATCAACTATCACTTATCACTTATCAACTATCACTTATTAACTATCAACTATCACTTATCAACTATCAACTATCAACTATCACTTATCAACTATCACTTATCAACTATCAACTATCAACTATCACTTATCAACTATCAACTATCAACCATCAACCATCAACCATCAACTATCACTTATCAACTATCAACTATCAACTATCAACTATCAACTATCAACTATCAACTATCACTTATCAATTATCAATTATCAATTATCAACTATCAACTATCAACTATCAACTATCACTTATCACTTATCAACTATCAACTATCAACTATCACTTATCAACTATCACTTATCAACTATCACTTATCAACTATCAACTATCAACTATCAACTATCACTTATCAACTATCACTTATCAACTATCACTTATCAACCATCAACCATCAACCATCAACCATCACTTATCAACTATCAACTATCACTTATCACTTATCAATTATCAACTATCAACTATCAACTATCAACTATCACTTATCAACTATCACTTATCAACTATCACTTATCAACTATCAACTATCACTTATCACCTATCACTTATCAACTATCAACTATCAACTATCACTTATCACTTATCAACTATCACTTATTAACTATCAACTATCACTTATCAATTATCAACTATCAACTATCACTTATCAACTATCAACTATCACTTATCAACTATCAACTATCAACTATGACTTATCAACTATCACTTATCAACTATCAACTATCACTTATCAACTATCAACTATCACTTATCAACTATCACTTATCAACTATCAACTATCAACTATCAACTATCACTTATCACTTATCACTTATCAACTATCAACTATCAACCATCAACTATCACTTATCAACTATCAACTATCAACTATCAACTATCAACTATCAACTATCAACTATCACTTATCAATTATCAATTATCAACTATCAACTATCAACTATCACTTATCAACTATCACTTATCAACTATCAACTATCAACTATCACTTATCAACTATCACTTATCAACTATCACTTATCAACTATCAACTATCAACTATCAACTATCACTTATCAACTATCACTTATCAACTATCACTTATCAACCATCAACCATCAACCATCAACCATCACTTATCAACTATCAACTATCAACTATCAACTATCACTTATCAATTATCAACTATCAACTATCAACTATCAACTATCACTTATCAACTATCACTTATCAACTATCAACTATCAACTATCACTTATCAACTATCCCTTATCAACTATCAACTATCAACTATCAACTATCAACTATCACTTATCAAGTATCAACTATCAACCATCAACTATTACTTATCAACTATCAACTATCAACTATCAACTATCACTTATCAATTATCAACTATCAACTATCAACTATCACTTATCAACTATCACTTATCAACTATCACTTATCAACTATCACTTATCAACTATCACTTATCAACTATCAACTATCAACTATCACTTATCAACTATCAACTATCACTTATCAACTATCACTTATCAACTATCAACTATCAACTATCAACTATCACTTATCACTTATCAACTATCACTTATTAACTATCAACTATCACTTATCAACTATCAACTATCAACTATCACTTATCAACTATCAACTATCAACTATCAACTATCAACTTATCAACTATCAACTATCAACCATCAACCATCACTTATCAACTATCACTTATCAACTATCAACTATCAACTATCACTTATCAACTATCAACTATCAACTATCAACTATCAACTATCAACTATCAATTATCAATTATCAATTATCAACTATCAACTATCAACTATCACTTATCAACTATCACTTATCAACTATCACTTATCAACTATCACTTATCAACTATCACTTATCAACTATCAACTATCAACTATCAACTATCAACTATCAAGTATCAAGTATCAACTATCAACTATCAACCTACAACTATCAACTATCAACTATCACTTATCAACTATCACTTATCAACTATCAACTATCAACTATCAATTATCAATTATCAACCATCAACCATCAACCATCACTTATCAACTATCAACTATCAACTATCAACTATCACTTATCACTTATCACTTATCAATTATCAACTATCAACTATCAACTATCAACTATCAACTATCACTTATCAACTATCACTTATCAACTATCAACTATCAACTATCAACTATCACTTATCAACTATCACTTATCAACTATCACTTATCAACTATCACTTATCAACTATCACTTATCAACTATGACTTATCAACTATCAACTATGACTTATCAACTATCAACTATGACTTATCAACTATCAACTATCACTTATCAACTATCACTTATCAACTATCAACTATCAACTATCACTTATCAACTATCACTTATCAACTATCAACTATCAACTTATCACTTATCAACTATCAACTATCAACTATCAACTATCAACTATCAACTATCACTTATCACTTATCACTTATCACTTATCAATTATCAACTATCAACTATCAACTATCAACTATCAATTATCAACTATCACTTATCAACTATCACTTATCAACTATCAACTATCAATTATCAACTATCACTTATCAACTATCACTTATCAACTATCAACTATCACTTATCAACTATCACTTATCAACTATCACTTATCACTTATCAACTATCAACTATCAACTATCAACTATCAACTATCACTTATCAACTATCAACTATCAACTATCAACTATCAATTATCAACTATCAACTATCAACTATCAACTATCACTTATCAACTATCACTTATCAACTATCACTTATCAACTATCACTTATCAACTATCACTTATCAACTATCAACTATCAACTATCAACTATCAACTATCACTTATCAACTATCAACTATCACTTATCACTTATCAACTATCACTTATTAACTATCAACTATCACTTATCAACTATCAACTATCACTTATCAACTATCACTTATCAACTATCAACTATCAACTATCAACTATCACTTATCAACTATCAACTATCAACCATCAACTATCACTTATCAACTATCAACTATCAACTATCAACTATCAACTATCAACTATCAACTATCACTTATCAATTATCAATTATCAATTATCAATTATCAACTATCAACTATCAACTATCACTTATCACTTATCAACTATCAACTATCAACTATCACTTATCAACTATCACTTATCAACTATCACTTATCAACTATCAACTATCAACTATCAACTATCACTTATCAACTATCACTTATCAACTATCACTTATCAACCATCAACCATCAACCATCAACCATCACTTATCAACTATCAACTATCACTTATCACTTATCAACTATCACTTATCAACTATCACTTATCAACTATCACTTATCAACTATCAACTATCAACTATCAACTATCACTTATCAACTATCAACTATCACTTATCACTTATCAACTATCACTTATTAACTATCAACTATCACTTATCAACTATCAACTATCAACTATCAACTATCAACTATCACTTATCAACTATCACTTATCAACTATCACTTATCAACTATCACTTATCAACTATCACTTATCAACTATCACTTATCAACTATCACTTATCAACTATCAACTATCAACTATCACTTATCACTTATCAACTATCAACTATCAACTATCAACTATCAACTATCAACCATCAACTATCACTTATCAACTATCAACTATCAACTATCAACTATCAACTATCACTTATCAACTATCAACTATCAACTATCAACTATCAACTATCAACTATCAACTATCACTTATCACTTATCACTTATCAACTATCAACTATCAACTATCAACTATCAACCATCAACCATCACTTATCAACTATCAACTATCAACTATCAACTATCAACTATCAACTATCAACTATCAACTATCACTTATCAACTATCAACTATCAACTATCAACTATCAACTATCAACTATCAACTATCACTTATCAACTATCACTTATCAACTATCAACTATCAACTATCACTTATCAACTATCACTTATCAACTATCACTTATCAACTATCAACTATCAACTATCAACTATCACTTATCAACTATCACTTATCAACCATCAACCATCAACCATCAACCATCACTTATCAACTATCAACTATCAACTATCAACTATCAACTATCACTTATCAATTATCACTTATCAATTATCAACTATCAACTATCAACTATCACTTATCAACTATCACTTATCAACTATCAACTATCAACTATCAACTATCACTTATCAACTATCAACTATCAACTATCAACTATCAACTATCAACTATCAACTATCAACTATCACTTATCACTTATCACTTATCAACTATCAACTATCACTTATCACTTATCAACTATCACTTATCAACTATCACTTATCAACTATCACTTATCAACTATCACTTATCAACTATCACTTATCAACTATCACTTATCAACTATCAACTATCAACTATCAACTATCACTTATCAACTATCACTTATCAACTATCACTTATCAACTATCACTATCAACTATCAACTATCAACTTATCACTTATCAACTATCAACTATCAACTATCAACTATCAACTATCAACTATCACCTATCACTTATCACTTATCAACTATCACTTATCAACTATCAACTATCAACTATCAACTATCAACTATCAACTATCAACTATCAACTATCAACTATCAACTATCACTTATCACTTATCAACTATCACTTATCAACTATCAACTATCAACTATCAACTATCACCTATCACTTATCACTTATCAACTATCACCTATCAACTATCAACTATCAACTATCACTTATCAACTATCACTTATCACTTATCACTTATCAACTATCAACTATCAACTATCAACTATCAACTATCAACTATCAACTATCAACTATCACTTATCAACTATCAACTATCAACTATCAACTATCAATTATCAACTATCAACTATCACTTATCAACTATCACTTATCAACTATCACTTATCAACTATCACTTATCAACTATCACTTATCAACTATCAACTATCAACTATCAACTATCACTTATCAACTATCAACTATCACTTATCAACTATCACTTATCAACTATCACTTATCAACTATCACTTATCAACTATCACTTATCAACTATCACTTATCAACTATCAACTATCAACTATCACTTATCAACTATCACTTATCAACTATCAACTATCAACTTATCACTTATCAACTATCAACTATCAACTATCAACTATCAACTATCAACTATCACTTATCACTTATCACTTATCACTTATCAACTATCAACTATCAACTATCAACTATCACTTATCAACTATCACTTATCAACTATCAACTATCACTTATCAACTATCAACTATCAACTATCAACTATCACTTATCAACTATCACTTATTAACTATCAACTATCACTTATCAACTATCAACTATCAACTATCAACTATCAACTATCACTTATCAACTATCAACTATCAACTATCAACTATCAACTATCAACTATCAACTATCAACTATCACTTATCACTTATCACTTATCAACTATCAACTATCAACTATCAACTATCAACTATCAACTATCAACTATCACTTATCAAGTATCAACTATCAACTATCAACTATCAACTATCAACTATCAACTATCAACCATCAACTATCACTTATCAACTATCAACTATCAACTATCAACTATCAACTATCAACTATCACTTATCAATTATCAATTATCAATTATCAACTATCAACTATCAACTATCAACTATCACTTATCAACTATCACTTATCAACTATCAACTATCAACTATCACTTATCAACTATCACTTATCAACTATCACTTATCAACTATCAACTATCAACTATCAACTATCACTTATCAACTATCACTTATCAACCATCAACCATCAACCATCACTTATCAACTATCAACTATCAACTATCACTTATCAATTATCAACTATCAACTATCAACTATCAACTATCACTTATCAACTATCACTTATCAACTATAAACTATCAACTATCAACTATCACTTATCAACTATCACTTATCAACTATCAACTATCAACCATCAACTATCACTTATCAACTATCAACTATCAACTATCAACTATCAACTATCAACTATCACTTATCAATTATCAATTATCAATTATCAACTATCAACTATCAACTATCAACTATCACTTATCAACTATCACTTATCAACTATCAACTATCAACTATCACTTATCAACTATCACTTATCAACTATCACTTATCAACTATCAACTATCAACTATCAACTATCACTTATCAACTATCACTTATCAACCATCAACCATCAACCATCACTTATCAACTATCAACTATCAACTATCACTTATCAATTATCAACTATCAACTATCAACTATCAACTATCACTTATCAACTATCACTTATCAACTATAAACTATCAACTATCAACTATCACTTATCAACTATCACTTATCAACTATCAACTATCAACTATCAACTATCACTTATCAACTATCAACTATCAACTATCAACTATCAACTATCACTTATCAACTATCAACTATCAACTATCAACTATCAACTATCAACCATCAACCATCAACTATCAACTATCAACTATCACTTATCAACTATCACTTATCAACTATCAACTATCACTTATCACCTATCACTTATCAACTATCAACTATCAACTATCACTTATCACTTATCAACTATCACTTATTAACTATCAACTATCACTTATCAATTATCAACTATCAACTATCACTTATCAACTATCAACTATCACTTATCAACTATCAACTATCAACTATGACTTATCAACTATCACTTATCAACTATCAACTATCACTTATCAACTATCAACTATCACTTATCAACTATCACTTATCAACTATCACTTATCAACTATCAACTATCAACTATCAACTATCAACTATCAACTATCAACTATCAATTATCAACCATCAACCATCAACCATCAACTATCACTTATCACTTATCACTTATCACTTATCACTTATCAACTATCAACTATCAACTATCACTTATCAACTATCACTTATCAACTATCACTTATCAACTATCACTTATCAACTATCACTTATCAACTATCACTTATCAACTATCAACTATCAACTATCACTTATCAACTATCAACTATCACTTATCAACTATCACTTATCAACTATCACTTATCAACTATCACTTATCAACTATCACTTATCAACTATCACTTATCAACTATCAACTATCAACTATCACTTATCAACTATCACTTATCAACTATCAACTATCAACTTATCACTTATCAACTATCAACTATCAACTATCAACTATCAACTATCAACTATCACTTATCACTTATCACTTATCACTTATCACTTATCAATTATCAACTATCAACTATCAACTATCAACTATCAATTATCAACTATCACTTATCAACTATCACTTATCAACTATCAACTATCAATTATCAACTATCACTTATCAACTATCACTTATCAACTATCAACTATCACTTATCAACTATCACTTATCAACTATCACTTATCACTTATCAACTATCAACTATCAACTATCAACTATCAACTATCACTTATCAACTATCAACTATCAACTATCAACTATCAATTATCAACTATCAACTATCAACTATCAACTATCACTTATCAACTATCACTTATCAACTATCACTTATCAACTATCACTTATCAACTATCACTTATCAACTATCACTTATCAACTATCAACTATCAACTATCAACTATCAACTATCACTTATCAACTATCAACTATCACTTATCACTTATCAACTATCACTTATTAACTATCAACTATCAACTATCAACTATCAACTATCAATTATCAATTATCAATTATCAACTATCAACTATCAACTATCACTTATCAACTATCACTTATCAACTATCACTTATCAACTATCACTTATCAACTATCACTTATCAACTATCAACTATCAACTATCAACTATCAAGTATCAAGTATCAACTATCAACTATCAACTATCAACCTACAACTATCAACTATCAACTATCACTTATCAACTATCACTTATCAACTATCAACTATCAACTATCAATTATCAATTATCAACCATCAACCATCAACCATCAACCATCACTTATCAACTATCAACTATCAACTATCAACTATCACTTATCACTTATCACTTATCAATTATCAACTATCAACTATCAACTATCAACTATCACTTATCAACTATCACTTATCAACTATCAACTATCAACTATCAACTATCAACTATCACTTATCAACTATCACTTATCAACTATCACTTATCAACTATCACTTATCAACTATCACTTATCAACTATGACTTATCAACTATCAACTATGACTTATCAACTATCAACTATGACTTATCAACTATCAACTATCAACTATCACTTATCAACTATCACTTATCAACTATCAACTATCAACTATCACTTATCAACTATCACTTATCAACTATCAACTATCAACTTATCACTTATCAACTATCAACTATCAACTATCAACTATCAACTATCAACTATCAACTTATCACTTATCACTTATCACTTATCAATTATCAACTATCAACTATCAACTATCAACTATCAATTATCAACTATCACTTATCAACTATCACTTATCAACTATCAACTATCAATTATCAACTATCACTTATCAACTATCACTTATCAACTATCAACTATCACTTATCAACTATCACTTATCAACTATCACTTATCACTTATCAACTATCAACTATCAACTATCAACTATCAACTATCACTTATCAACTATCAACTATCAACTATCAACTATCAACTATCAACTATCAACTATCAACTATCACTTATCAACTATCACTTATCAACTATCACTTATCAACTATCACTTATCAACTATCACTTATCAACTATCACTTATCAACTATCAACTATCAACTATCAACTATCAACTATCACTTATCAACTATCAACTATCACTTATCACTTATCAACTATCACTTATTAACTATCAACTATCACTTATCAACTATCAACTATCACTTATCAACTATCACTTATCAACTATCAACTATCAACTATCAACTATCACTTATCAACTATCAACCATCAACCATCAACTATCACTTATCAACTATCAACTATCAACTATCAACTATCAACTATCAACTATCAACTATCACTTATCAATTATCAATTATCAATTATCAATTATCAACTATCAACTATCAACTATCAACTATCACTTATCACTTATCAACTATCAACTATCAACTATCACTTATCAACTATCACTTATCAACTATCACTTATCAACTATCAACTATCAACTATCAACTATCACTTATCAACTATCACTTATCAACTATCACTTATCAACCATCAACCATCAACCATCAACCATCACTTATCAACTATCAACTATCACTTATCACTTATCAACTATCAACTATCAACTATCACTTATCAACTATCACTTATCAACTATCACTTATCAACTATCAACTATCAACTATCAACTATCACTTATCAACTATCAACTATCACTTATCACTTATCAACTATCACTTATTAACTATCAACTATCACTTATCAACTATCAACTATCAACTATCAACTATCAACTATCACTTATCAACTATCACTTATCAACTATCACTTATCAACTATCACTTATCAACTATCACTTATCAACTATCACTTATCAACTATCAACTATCAACTATCAACTATCACTTATCACTTATCAACTATCAACTATCAACTATCAACTATCAACTATCAACTATCAACTATCAACCATCAACTATCACTTATCAACTATCAACTATCAACTATCAACTATCAACTATCAACTATCAACTATCACTTATCACTTATCACTTATCAACTATCAACTATCAACTATCAACTATCAACTATCAACTATCAACCATCAACTATCACTTATCAACTATCAACTATCAACTATCAACTATCAACTATCAACTATCAACTATCACTTATCAACTATCAACGATCAACTATCAACTATCAACTATCACTTATCAACTATCACTTATCAACTATCACTTATCAACTATCAACTATCAACTATCACTTATCAACTATCACTTATCAACTATCACTTATCAACTATCAACTATCAACTATCAACTATCACTTATCAACTATCACTTATCAACCATCAACCATCAACCATCAACCATCACTTATCAACTATCAACTATCAACTATCAACTATCAACTATCACTTATCAATTATCACTTATCAATTATCAACTATCAACTATCAACTATCACTTATCAACTATCACTTATCAACTATCAACTATCAACTATCACTTATCAACTATCAACTATCAACTATCAACTATCAACTATCAACTATCAACTATCACTTATCACTTATCACTTATCACTTATCAACTATCAACTATCACTTATCACTTATCAACTATCACTTATCAACTATCACTTATCAACTATCACTTATCAACTATCACTTATCAACTATCACTTATCAACTATCACTTATCAACTATCACTTATCAACTATCAACTATCAACTATCAACTATCACTTATCAACTATCACTTATCAACTATCACTATCAACTATCAACTATCAACTATCAACTTATCAACTATCAACTATCAACTATCAACTATCAACTATCAACTATCACTTATCACTTATCACTTATCACTTATCACTTATCAACTATCAACTATCAACTATCAATTATCAACTATCACTTATCAACTATCACTTATCAACTATCACTTATCAACTATCAACTATCAACTATCAACTATCAACTATCACTTATCAACTATCAACTATCACTTATCACTTATCAACTATCACTTATTAACTATCAACTATCACTTATCAACTATCAACTATCAACTATCACTTATCAACTATCACTTATCAACTATCAACTATCAACTATCACTTATCAACTATCAACTATCAACCATCAACCATCAACCATCAAC
This sequence comes from Micromesistius poutassou, assembly GCF_964030765.1. Taxonomy (NCBI): domain Eukaryota; kingdom Metazoa; phylum Chordata; class Actinopteri; order Gadiformes; family Gadidae; genus Micromesistius; species Micromesistius poutassou. The sequence continues at coordinate 1,784 of NW_028178622.1, read as the reverse complement.
TATCACTTATCAACTATCAACTATCAACTATCAACTATCAACTATCAACTATCACTTATCAATTATCAATTATCAACTATCAACTATCAACTATCAACTATCACTTATCACTTATCAACTATCAACTATCAACTATCACTTATCAACTATCACTTATCAACTATCACTTATCAACTATCAACTATCAACTATCAACTATCACTTATCAACTATCACTTATCAACTATCACTTATCAACCATCAACCATCAACCATCAACCATCACTTATCAACTATCAACTATCACTTATCACTTATCAATTATCAACTATCAACTATCAACTATCAACTATCACTTATCAACTATCACTTATCAACTATCACTTATCAACTATCAACTATCACTTATCACCTATCACTTATCAACTATCAACTATCAACTATCACTTATCACTTATCAACTATCACTTATTAACTATCAACTATCACTTATCAATTATCAACTATCAACTATCACTTATCAACTATCAACTATCACTTATCAACTATCAACTATCAACTATGACTTATCAACTATCACTTATCAACTATCAACTATCACTTATCAACTATCAACTATCACTTATCAACTATCACTTATCAACTATCAACTATCAACTATCAACTATCACTTATCACTTATCAACCATCAACCATCAACCATCAACTATCACTTATCAACTATCAACTATCAACTATCAACTATCAACTATCAACTATCAACTATCAACTATCACTTATCAATTATCAATTATCAACTATCAACTATCAACTATCACTTATCAACTATCACTTATCAACTATCAACTATCAACTATCACTTATCAACTATCACTTATCAACTATCACTTATCAACTATCAACTATCAACTATCAACTATCACTTATCAACTATCACTTATCAACTATCACTTATCAACCATCAACCATCAACCATCAACCATCACTTATCAACTATCAACTATCAACTATCAACTATCAACTATCACTTATCAATTATCAACTATCAACTATCAACTATCAACTATCACTTATCAACTATCACTTATCAACTATCAACTATCAACTATCACTTATCAACTATCCCTTATCAACTATCAACTATCAACTATCAACTATCAACTATCACTTATCAAGTATCAACTATCAACCATCAACTATTACTTATCAACTATCAACTATCAACTATCAACTATCACTTATCAATTATCAACTATCAACTATCAACTATCACTTATCAACTATCACTTATCAACTATCACTTATCAACTATCACTTATCAACTATCACTTATCAACTATCAACTATCAACTATCACTTATCAACTATCAACTATCACTTATCAACTATCACTTATCAACTATCAACTATCAACTATCAACTATCACTTATCACTTATCAACTATCACTTATTAACTATCAACTATCACTTATCAACTATCAACTATCAACTATCACTTATCAACTATCAACTATCAACTATCAACTATCAACTTATCAACTATCAACTATCAACCATCAACCATCACTTATCAACTATCACTTATCAACTATCAACTATCAACTATCACTTATCAACTATCAACTATCAACTATCAACTATCAACTATCAACTATCAATTATCAATTATCAATTATCAATTATCAATTATCAACTATCAACTATCAACTATCACTTATCAACTATCACTTATCAACTATCACTTATCAACTATCACTTATCAACTATCACTTATCAACTATCAACTATCAACTATCAACTATCA
>NW_028178623.1:5000-14145 GCF_964030765.1 Micromesistius poutassou | reverse complement strand
GTGTGCTGGATAGATCAGTCTACCGGCCTACCCAGTGGACCGTAGCAAAGGCTGCTTCTCTATCCGTCATATATCTAGGTGGACACTAAAAGCAGAGGTCAGATCCCATCTTATTTAAAGCTCACACTCACCTGACGCTTTCTTAAACCGGCGCAGGTTTTAAGTTCTTCTCAAATTAAACCAACCCCTGTTTCCGGTAAGACTTTCCCCCGTGAGCATAAGGATATTAATTAAAACCTGTTAATAAGTGTAATGGAACAGAACCCATTGTAAAAAAGGCAGTCTGATAGATTCTCAGTGGTCCTTGGCTCCTGTAATCCCTGGGTGGTGACCGGGTGGTGACGTAGTTCTGATTGGTCATTGGGTAACGGCCTGTGTCGTTGGGCTGGTTCTTCCCCAGGGAAAGCTCCACAACCCTCAGCTGATGGGCATCATCCCACGCATCTCCAACGACATCTTCGACCACATCTACTCCATGGACGAGAACCTGGAGTTCCACATCAAGGTAAACAAAGCGCCGTTGTTGGCTAATGTCTAATTGAGGTTCCACGTCGACGCAACAGAAGGGGGTTTACAGACTCATTACGTCCTTGCGGACCCTCCTTGCGTCCACCGCAAGGGCCAGACGTGCGCCTCCCAAAAATTTGAACCTTGCGTCGAGGCACCGAAGCAACAAGGGCTGTGATTTGTCTGCTCACTAAAACCCGAGGCAGAACCAAAACGAGGTGCGTGGTCGTTGCGTTGTGTCGATGTGGTCACGTGGAACCATAACTAAGCCTTAACTGCCTTAACCACAAACGCAAGCACAGTTCAGTTCAGTACTTTAGTGTCCCAACCGGGAAATTTTGTTGACGGCATTGGTAAAGACACAAATACAAAATATAAAAAGACATGAGACAAACCAACCCGACCAAATACAACCAATAAAATAAAATACCACTGTTCTTTAATAAAAGTCCATTCCATTTCAATTCTTAAAAAAATAAAGTGCTTTAGTGCTGTTTGAAAGTGCTGTCAAGGTTTAACACTTGTTAAGTGCATTTATTAGCTGTCCTACAAGGACAACATACAGCACAGACATCCATGTCAACCGTTGTTGTTTGTTTGGATGTGAACCATGTCAGACAATGTAGGCCCATCCACAACCACATCGTAGAATTATTCAAATAGATACTGAAATAACTAGGATTAATTGTTTTCACCATTAAGAAATCTGTCTTGCTGCACAGGTGTCCTATTTTGAGATCTACATGGACAAGATCAGGGACCTGCTGGATGGTAAGCAGAACTTCTACTGGCCTCAATAGAACCCAGAGAAACCTATTTCGGAATGTCGGAATGTCTTCACAGCACCGAATATTAGCTCAGAGTTCAGTGAAGATACTTCTGCACTGTATATCCTTGAATATAACCAAGCTTAAATGTGTATTATGTACCTGGGTTTCGATTTAATATAACAAGTAAAATAAGAATGATTTGATTATACTTTCACAATATACTATAAAGTGTCCTTCCAGTTCAGTTTTATGATGAATGTATGAAGGATACATTCTTAGAGGAGGTTTTCATATATATTCTTTCTCCTCTTTCAAGTGTCCAAGACCAACCTTGCTGTGCATGAGGACAAAAACAGAGTTCCCTATGTGAAGGTAGGTGGGGTAGGATGGCATGACAGGGTGGTATATGATATATCAGTTGGATCAAAGTGTGGAACAATGAGTCAATTCATTGATCACTTAATTTAGAGAAATGCATTCAATTGTCATTTTGATGAGCAAAGGAACAATAGAAAAGTAACTGTTCGCTGTTAACTGTGTAATGCCAGCCGTCCCGGTTGTGATCTGGAGATGTTACCAGGTCTTGAGCAGGCAAATTGCTGGCACAGACTTCGCAGAATATCTATCCCTGTTCCAATTCACACATGACCCCATGCGTGATTAAGCAAGATCTCTAAAGCCTATTGATAGTCACAGCCAATTAGTAGCTAACTATAGTTGCAGACACTAGTCGCTAACTACAGTCACAGACAATAGTCACTAACTATAGTCGCAGACAATAGTCGCTAACTATAGTCACAGACAAAAGTCGCAATCCATAGTCGCAGACAATAGTCGCTGACTATAGTCGCAGACAATAGTCGTTAACTATAATCACAGACAATAGGCACAGACAACAGTCACAGACAATAGTCGCTAACTATAGTCGCAGTAAATAGTCGCTAACTATAGTCACAGACAATAGTCGCTAACCATAGTCGCAGACAACAGTCGATGACTATAGTCGCAGACAATAGTCACAGACAATAGTCTCTAACTATAGTCGCAGACAATAGTCGCTAACTATAGTCGCAGACAATAGTCGCTAACTTTGTTGTGTGTCCACTGAAACATGTTGATGTTCTGAGTTCTGTCTGTTCTGTCCTCCAGGGTTGCACAGAGCGCTTCGTGTCCAGTCCTGAGGAGGTGATGGACGTCATCGATGAGGGCAAGGCCAATCGGCATGTCGCAGTGACCAGTAGGTGTCCACAAGGGGCGGAGTTCGAAGCCTTTGATCGTGTGCTCTGATTGGCCTTTGGAACAAGCCCTGTCTTGCTATTCATACAAGCAGGACGTTTAAATGAACACTGCTGTTTCTATCTATACGCTGACTATTATAGCTAACAGCATTAGGAAAATGGTTGCGAGTACTTCAGGCCAGTTGAAACATATATATATATATATATTTACTTGGTTCGAAAATATATTGCAATACATTATTTTGGTACATAAAATGTATTTTTGTTGATCTTATTACCGTTTTTGGCAGCCCTTTAGAATAACTGTAACATTTTAACACATATAAACACTTAATAATGCTGCGGTAACGGTTCATGATTAGTTCAGGTAGTTAGGAAGCATTATGTAAGTCTTTTGTGTGAGCTCATCTAAAGTGAGGAATATCTTTGCCTTACAAGCATTTATAAAAGACTTAAAAAAAAAAAAGAAAAAGTAAAGGCTGGACTGATCAATTCAGCTAGTGAGCGAGCGTTATTTATAGAATCAGGTAACCGTGTGTGTGTTTGTGTGCGTGCTTGCGTGTGTGTGTCTGTGTGTTTGTGTGTCTCTGTGTGTGTGTGTGTGTCCTCAGACATGAACGAGCACAGCTCCAGGAGCCACAGTATCTTCCTGATCAACATCAAGCAGGAGAATGTGGAGACGGAGAAGAAGCTGAGTGGGAAGCTGTACCTGGTGGACCTGGCCGGCAGCGAGAAGGTCCCCCTGACCCCCCTATTACACACCTGGGACCTCTCTTTCTTCTCCTTCTCCTTCTTCTTCTTCTTGTTTTTACACACATGTATCTCTTGTTTTCCTTTGTCTTCTTTCTCAGAAATCGATTCACTTTTGCCACTTGCCTTACATCTCTCTCTGTCTCTTTTTCTCTACTCTATCTCTCTCTCTCCTATCTCTCTCTCTCTCCCTGTTTCTCGTTCTCTCTCTTTCTGTCTCTCTGTCTCTCTCTCTCTCTCTCTCTTTCTCTCTCTCTCTCTCTCCCTCTCTTTCTTTTGGTGTCTGTGTCTCTCTCTAACTCTCTCCATCCTCTCTTTCTGTGTCTCTCTCCGTCTCTCTCCTCTCTCTCTCTCTTTTCTCCCCTATCTCTCTCTCTTTTCTCCCCTATCTCTCTGTCTCTCTCTCTGTCTCTCTCTCTGTGTCTCTCTCTCTGTCTCTCTACCCTCGGTCGCCCCTCAAGGTCAGTAAGACAGGTGCAGAGGGGGCGGTGCTGGACGAGGCCAAGAACATCAATAAGTCTCTGTCGGCGCTAGGCAACGTCATCTCTGCGCTGGCCGAGGGGACTGTGAGTTACCCACAATGCACTCCTCCCCCCCGCGCCACCAGCCGCTGTGACACAGCCCAGAGAGAGTCAGAACCAGATACAAACTTGGACCGGCGCCAGCGGGATCGTCTTTCAATAACGTTGACATAATGTAAAAGGGGCTCTATGAGTGTCAGCAGGAACAAATGAACAAATAGATCAATTCAAACGAGATGACTCAGGATGTAAACAATCAAAGGGCCTTTGATGAGGCAACTCAATATATGTTCAGGGAGGTGGAAAAAAACTCCACGATTTGGGACCCACGGGGAGTGAGGGACATAACAAAAACAACAAACTGACCAGGGAACTGAGGAGGGGAGCTAGTATGTATTGGGAGAGACTGATGAAGGAATTGAGATTGACGAGAAGGCTCAGATGAGGCTTGAGAACGTACACTGGACTTAGACTAAGACTTAGAAAACTTGAATGTCCCCGAAAGGCAATTTGTTGTACAGTACAGGCATATTGACATATAATCCACAACACAGACATTGAACCAGACATCTACAGCACTATTTAACACATAACATACACACATCAATAAACAAAGTACAGTAAAATGGAGTGTATTGCACTTCCCTAGAAGGCCTAATGGCATAAATAAATGAAACTACTGCACAGTACTACAAATATTCCTCTAGTCATACCCCTCCCCCCATCTTATTTAATTGGGTTATCGCCATGGGAATGAATGAGTCTTTTGCTCGGTTGGGTATCTACGTTTGGGTATCTATATCAACAACCATAAGGGAGCAGCTTGAATTCCACTGAAAGTAGATGGGTTGTATCCATGCAAACCTTGTCTGCCTTCTGTGCTAATCTGGTCATATATAGTTGGTACATGTTTTAACAATATTCCCCAATTTGTTCCAGACGACATAAAGACAAAGTCAGATCATAACAATGAGGGCCTTGTTGGGTTAACCTATAGTGGATTTACTTCAATGCTACGATTTAAAGCATAATAAATAATGCAATTATTACATTTATATATCTTTTGGTGTATATTTGTGCCCCAAAAATGTAATTGTGGGCTACTGAGTAATGCAGTTTTGACCCACATTCCTGCACTGGCCTTACAAGGTACAACCATTCCAGCAAACCCCAACCAGTAACAAAAATGTATACTAATGTGTAATGTTCTAAAGTCTCAGCGCACAAGAAGTAAATTCCAATAATATATAAGCACACCACACACTCGCTATCACATGCAGATGTTGGAAGTAGGAAGTAGGAAACAGTCCTCGGACCCCCGCGGGACGTGACGGTATCCCCCTGTGTTGTCCCGTTCAGAAAAGCCACGTCCCGTACCGGGACAGCAAGATGACCCGCATCCTGCAGGACTCCCTGGGGGGCAACTGCCGGACCACCATCATCATCTGCTGCTCGCCCTCCGTGTACAACGAGGCCGAGACCAAGTCCACCCTCATGTTCGGACAGAGGTAACCCCCCCCCCCCTCCCCCCCCCCCGCCTGTTCCCTCATTGGTTTAGTCCGTCTAACCCTCTGAGTCCACTCATGAAAGGGCATCCATCCATACATGCCTCAATCCATTGATTCATCCATCCATTCATCCTTCTGTCCATCTACTCATCCAATCATCTACTCATCCATTCATCTACTCATCCATTCATCTACTCATCCATTCATCTACTCATCCAATCATCTACTCATCCAATCATCTGCTCATCCATTCATTCATCCATTCGCACATCCATATATTCATTCATTCATCCATTCAGCCTCCAACATTCCTCCATCCATCCATTCATGTATCCGTCCGTCTGTCCATCTATCATCCACCCGACCGTCCGTCCACTCACCCTCCCTCCCAGCCAGCATCCACATCGCCCTCCCATCAGCCTTCCTCCCCTTCTTTAGGATTTCAGCGACTTCACCCTTGTCATCTTCACGTGTGTGTGTGTGTGTGTGTGTGTGTGTGTGTGTGTGTATGCGCGCACGCGTGTGTGTTTCACGCAGGGCCAAGACCATCAAGAACACGGTGTGTGTGAACCTGGAGCTGACGGCGGAGGAGTGGAAGAAGAAGTACGAGAAGGAGAAGGAGAAGAGCAAGAGCCGCAAGAAGATCATCCAGAGGCTGGAGGCCGAGCTCAACCGCTGGAGGAACGGTGAGGATAGAGGAGAGGGGTGGAGGAGGAGGAGGTGAAGAAGGGTGGAGGAGGAGGAGGAGGGTGTGGAGAAGAGTGGAGGAGAGAGGTGAAGGAGGAGAGGAGGAGGAGGCCGAGGAGAGCGGAGGAGGGGTGGAGGTGGAAAAGTGTGGAGGTGTGAGGAGGGAGGTGGAGGAGGAGAGGGGTGGAGAAGGGGGAGAGAGGTGGAGGGGGAGAGAGGTGGAGGAGGAGGGAGAGAGGTGGAGGAGGTGGGGGAGAGAGGTGACGGTCCTCATGACACCCCTCACACCATACCCTCCTTTCCTACTTAGATAGAAGCCATGTTACCTTTATCTAACCATGTATGGGGGGAGCACAGTAAACGCTGTGTTTCTGGGACTGTGGTCTCATCAACGGTCTCAGGTGTATGTGAAAACTGAACCCAAATGCAGAATAAAGTTTAAAAATATTCATTCGAAGCAAGCCTTCAACTCAAACAATAGCACAAATCAACTCCTGCTTCCCAGGAGGAGATGGGAAAAAACGAAAAGGGCACAAGGTCGCTGAGGACAAAAACAAAGAAAGAAACGAGAGCCAGGTCACCCCATTCAGGAGAGTAGTCCAGGGGCAGGCAGAAAGTCAAACCGGAGGTGAATCCAGAATTAGGCGGACAAGCAGGCAGGCAGAAACAGGGCAGAACAAACTGACTAGCCAAGCTTGTGCCAGGTATAAAACAATCAGACAGGGTGGCACTAACGACACAGGGTACAAAGTCAGTTTGGGCAGTTACAAGACAACAAGGAGCAGGTGAGCAGGGAGAAAAAAGGTGGGAAACAGACGGTGAAGAGAACGACCAGCAGGTTGTTGAGTCAATAGCTGTGTTGGAAATCGTTCCCTATTCCCTCACTCACTATTCCCTATATAGTGTTTATGATACAGTGAACTATATAGGGAACGGACAAATGAGAATTGGGACACGACGCTTAAGATTTCTAAACGTCATTTGCCTCAGTAAATACGACGCATTGCATTGTGGTACACAGGAGTAACATGGAGGGAACATCGTATGTTCACTCAAATTTTGGGTATTTTCGAACACCACTACAAAATGGCGAGCACCCTATATAGTGCACTATATCCATGATAGGGAGCGATTTCGAGCAATTTCAAACGATTTTCGAGTCCAAGATTGAGGTGCTGACAACCGGTGTCTCCTCTGGTCCGGGGGGGGGGCGGGGGGGGCAGGCGAGGCCGTCCCGGAGGCAGAGCAGCAGCCCGCCCGCCCCGTGGAGCAGTGTGACAACACCCCCGTCATCGACAACCTCCCCGCGTCCACCGAGGGGGGCGGGGAGAAGACGGATGTCACCTGCCAGGAGAGGAGCAAGTACGAGGAGGAGATCGGCTCCCTGTACAAGCAGCTGGACGACAAGGTCAGCTGGGTCATCATCAATATGCCGGCGTTCAAGAGTGTCGTTTCCTTGCTGCGATTTTTTCGTCACAACTGGTGTGAATTGACTTGCATGCTTGGTGTTTTTGGCTTGGACTACAGTCATAACCAAATTGATTTAAAACTGTTGATACTTGCTCCAACAAAACAAATGAGGAAAAGAGACAGTATACTAACCTACTACCTCTGATTCCTATGGCTACGCTGAGCTCTGTCCAGCTAAAGGCAGTGCAGCACTATAACCTTTTGCTCCAATTATGATCATTTTCTTTTGTTGTTGTCAGGCTCACTTGTTGTAAGTCACAAAAGTGTCTAAATTACTAAAAGGAAATTGAAGCTTTGAAGTATCTTGTGATTATTAATATATTTTTATATTGTTCAAGGGGTGATATTATGCCACCAGTGTGATTAGCCATTACAAGCCATTACTGCAAGCGGATACTGCATTATCCTGTGTTTTAGTGAGATTGCATGTGGATTTGTCCACCTAGATGTGTGCTTGATGGGATCAGTCTAGCAGCCTACCCAGTGGACTGTAGAGAATGCTGCTTATCTATCCATCATATGTCTAGGTGGTCAAGCCCACTTCAAACCGCTGGCTAATCACACTCACACCTGGTGGTATAACGTCACCCCTTTAACCTATTATTGCCAGACAGAAAGAGACATGGACAGAAAGAGAGAACGAGAAAGAGAGAGAGATAGGAGTGAAAGAGAGATAGTTGAGGTAACTTGTCGTTTATCCAGCTGGGTTGGTGGTCCGCTCTTACTCTCGGTTTGTGTTTCTGTACCGTTGTCAGGATGACGAGATCAACCAGAGCAGTCAGCTGGCGGAGAAGCTGAAGGAGCAGATGTTGGACCACGAGGAGGTGGGGCTGTTCCTCCTTCTCCTCCATACCTTTATTGTGAAATTAACCATTGGGTCCACTACCCTCTTCAAAAGACTGTCCTAAACATTTCAAGAACAATGTAAATGTACACAGTTAGTTCTTTATGCACAGTGTACATTGTTTAAAATAAAACACAAGGAGGTGTGACTTTTCCTCCTTCTTCTCCATACCTTTATTGTGAAATGAAACTTGGGTGCACTAGCCTCTTCAAAAGAGTCTACCTAAACATTTTAAGAACATTTTAAATCTACAGACAGTTTGTTTTATATGAACAGCGTAAATTGGCTTGCCCCTTCAATTGAACCATGTTTAGAATAAATAGATTTAACGTATTGGCCACCAAAATAATGCACAGTGAATCCAAAAAATGTGACTTACGGTTGGTGTTTGTGTGTGTGTGTGTGTGTGTGTCTGTGTGTGTGTGTGTGTGTGTGTGTGTGTGTGTGTGTGTGGTGTTTGTGGTGTTTGTGTCTGTGTTTGTGTGTGTGTGTGTGTTTGTGTCTGTGTTTGTGTGTGTGCATGTTTGTGTGCGTGTTTGTGTTTGTGTCTGTGTGTATGTTTGTGTTTGTGTTTGGGTCTGTGTGTGTGTTTGTGTCTGTGTTTGTGTTTGTGTGTGTGTTTGTGTCTGTGTGTGTGTGTGTGTGTCTGTGTTTGTGTGCGTATTTGTGTCTGTGTGTGTGTTTGTGTCTGTGTGTGTTTGTGTCTGTGTGTGTGTTTGTGTCTGTGTGTGTGTTTGTGTGCGTGTGCGTGTGCGTGTGTCTGTGTCTGTGTTTTTGTTTGTGGACGTCCGGGCCCCAGCTGTTGGCCTCCACACGCCGCGACTACGACAAGATCCAGGAGGAGCTGGAG
>NW_028178624.1:0-15973 GCF_964030765.1 Micromesistius poutassou | reverse complement strand
CCACCACCTCTACCACCACCACCTCCACCTCTATCACCACCACCACCACCACCACCACCTCTATCACCACCTCTACCACCACCACCACCTCTACCACCACCACCACCACCTCTACCACCACCACCACCACCACCACCACCTCTACCACCACCACCTCTATCACCACCACCACCTCTATCACCACCACCACCTCTACCACCACCACCACCACCTCCTCTACCACCACCACCACCACCACCACCACCTCTACCACCACCACCACCTCTACCACCACCACCACCACCACCTCCTCTACCACCACCACCACCTCTACCACCACCACCACCACCACCACCTCTACCACCACCACCTCCTCTACCACCACCACCTCTACCACCACCTCTACCACCACCACCACCTCTACCACCACCACCTCCTCTACCACCACCACCACCTCTACCACCACCTCTACCACCACCTCTACCACCACCACCACCACCTCTACCACCACCACCTCCTCTACCACCACCTCTACCACCACCACCTCCTCTACCACCACCACCACCACCACCACCACCTCTACCACCACCACCACCACCACCTCTACCACCACCACCACCACCTCCTCTACCACCACCACCACCACCTCTACCACCACCACCACCACCACCTCTACCACCACCACCTCCTCTACCACCACCTCCTCTACCACCACCTCTACCACCACCACCACCACCACCTCCTCTACCACCACCACCACCACCACCACCACCTCCTCCTCCACCACCTCCTCCTCCTCCTCCTCCTCCACCACCACCACCACACCTGACACAGCGTTTCTCAAGTGAGACGCGGCGAAGCTTTGATAAGCCATGGTAAAAGTACAGCATATTTAGGATTTGACATGACTACAACTCAACCTCCCATGGTGCATGCTGATGTACAAGCCCTGATGTACGAGGCAAATGGGAGGTCAACAACGGATGGCTTCTTTACCCTGTGGATATTAAAGGGGTTGGACCCACTCTGTGTTTTCCAAGAGAGTACTGCTTCATACAAAGGATCATAAAAAAAATCCTAGTCTGCAAAGTCAACTCTGTTTCCAGCAAATAAACTGCAGAATAGCCGGACCCTTAAACGCCCAGGATTTGTGTTGCCCTTTGGTCGGAAACATGACATTATTGGCCCGTAAATTACGTAAATGTTCACATTTCTCGGCAGAAACCGAGTCTATATTGCAGGTGATTTTATTTCACGTGTATGAAGTACTCTTTTATACTAGAGAAAAGCCAAGCATGTCGGCAGCCTTTTAATCCAGATGCACACAATGGGTAAGATATGGCTTTCATCCCTTCATGTCCCCCCCTAGCGAGCCTCCATTGTGGTCCTGCTGCGTTCAGTCCTCTGCTGAGTACAGACCTCAGCACATTCACCACCACCATCTATTATGCATGGCTCCCAGGGTCCCGGAGGTGACCACAACACAGACACTACAGCGGCAGGCTGGCCCAGGGCTAGGCTAACCCAGGGCTATGATGCTGCCTCTCCCAGCTATGGAGCTGGGCCACTAGACAAACTACAATAATTAATTAAACAGATTTTTTAAGGAACTATATAATTTTCTTTAGGTCAGAGGAGCTCTTTAGCCAATGAGGGCAAAGGGGGAGTGGCCTGAGACACTGTAGCCCCTCCCCTTTGCGTGGGCCTGCTCCACCCACCAATCAGCACCGCGAGCCAGAAACAGCGTGGAGCGGGACCAAGGAGAACGCTGGCTTCTGCTTTAAACCAACGTGTAGCACATCAGGGTCAAAGACGCCAAAACAAGTCCACACACTGATCGCTTTCAGCTCTGCATCTAGCCCTGGTCTAGCCCTGGTCTAGCCCTGGTCTAGCTCTGCATCTAGCCCTGGTCTAGTCTACATCTAGCCCTGGTCTAGCTCTGGTCTAGCCCTGGTCTAGCCCTGGTCTAGCTCTGGTCTAGTCTACATCTAGCCCTGGTCTAGACCTGGTCTAGCTCTGGTCTAGCCCTGGTCTAGTCTACATCTAGCCCTGGTCTAGCCCTGGTCTAGCCCTGGTCTAGTCTACATCTAGCCCTGGTCTAGTCTACATCTAGCCCTGGTCTAGTCTACATCTAGCCCTGGTCTAGCTCTGGTCTAGCCCTGGTCTAGTCTACATCTAGCCCTGGTCTAGTCTACATCTAGCCCTGGTCTAGTCTACATCTAGCTCTGGTCTAGCCCTGGTCTAGTCTACATCTAGCCCTGGTCTAGCCCTGGTCTAGCTCTGGTCTAGCCCTGGTCTAGCCCTGGTCTAGCTCTCCATCTAGCCCTGGTCTAGCCCTGGTCTAGCCCTGGTCTAGCTCTGGTCTAGCTCTGGTCTAGCCCTGGTCTAGCCCTGGTCTAGCTCTCCATCTAGCCCTGGTCTAGCCCTGGTCTAGCCCAGCCTCTAGACTCACCTGTTCAGAGTTGGACTAGACTCTCCCTAGCCCCCCCCACCCCGTCCTCCCCTCCTACTTACTGTATGTTGTACGTCCTGGCACCTCATGTACGCACTTATTGTGTGTGTGTACTTATTGTAGTTATAGTACGTAGTTGTGTAGCATCTTATCCTAGCTATCTTTGTTGTGTACGGGGAATGGGTTAACCTAGTAATGGTTAGTGTATACGGGGAATGGGTTAACCTAGTAATGGTTAGTGTATACGGGGAATGGGTTAACCTAGTGATGGTTAGTGTATACGGGGAATGGGTTAACCTAGTGATGGTTAGTGTATACGGGGAATGGGTTAACCTAGTGATGGTTAGTGTATACGGGGAATGGGTTAACCTAGTGATGGTTAGTGTATACGGGGAATGGGTTAACCTAGTGATGGTTAGTGTATACGGGGAATGGGTTAACCTAGTGATGGTTAGTGTATACGGGGAATGGGTTAACCTAGTGATGGTTAGTGTATACGGGGAATGGGTTAACCTAGTGATGGTTAGTGTATACGGGGAACGGTTAACCTAGTGATGGTTAGTGTATACGGGGAACGGTTAACCTAGTGATGGTTAGTGTATACGGGGAATGGGTTAACCTAGTGATGGTTAGTGTATACGGGGAATGGGTTAACCTAGTGATGGTTAGTGTATACGGGGAATGGGTTAACCTAGTGATGGTTAGTGTATACGGGGAACGGTTAACCTAGTGATGGTTAGTGCTTGGTTCTGAGAACATCCTCACTGTACCCACAGAGGTGTATTGGTTCACTTTCTGTACTTTGTCATACATTGTCAGTGGCTTTGGGTAAAAGCCTCTGCTGAATGCCCTAAATGGTAGGAAGGAAGCGCTCAATGCTGCTGTTCACATCCAACGCCTTCCCCATCACACCCTCTCACAGCACCTTCAGACCAACACACACACATACTGTATGTGAGTGTGTGTGTGTGTGTGTGCGGAAACACACTCACAGTCAGACTCACACCAATTGTGTCATCTGACACCTCTGTGCTTAGCCATGCGTACACACATTCACACTCACACACACACACACACACACACACACACACACACACACACACATGCTCACACACCCCATGTGACCACAGATCATAATGGGGCTTCGCGACCCGCTCGGCTGAAAGCAGGCGTGTTCTTTGTTTCACTTCCTGTCCAGCCTCTAAATGAGACCTTCTGTTTCTGTTGCCATGCTAACACAAAATCTATAGCGGAGAGACGCATCGCTGCCACGGCCAGGAGCAGGAGCTCTGACGGACAGGAGCTCTGACGGACAGGAGCTCTGACGGACAGGAGCTCTGACGGACAGGAGCTCTGACGGACAGGAGCTCTGACGGACAGGAGCTCTGACGGACAGGCGCTCTGACGGACAGGCGCTCTGACGGACAGGAGCTCTGACAGACAGGAGCTCTGACAGACAGGCGCTCTGACGGACAGGAGCTCTGACGGACAGGAGCTCTGACGGACAGGCGCTCTGACGGACAGGCGCTCTGACGGACAGGAGCTCTGACGGACAGGCGCTCTGACGGACAGGAGCTCTGACAGACAGGAGCTCTGACAGACAGGCGCTCTGACAGACAGGCGCTCTGACAGACAGGCGACGTGACGGATCTGTTCCCCTCTCTCTCTATCGACAGAATTGATTTGGGTAAAGGCCTCTGCTGAATGCGCCGCTAGGGTCCTGATGAGGGTGCGTAAATATGACCACATCACCCCCATCCTTCACTCACTCCACTGGCTTCCTGTTTCATCCAGGATCGACTACAAAATCGCTCTACTTACCCATCAGTGCATCCATGGAAATGCCCCGCCCTACCTCAAAGACCTTGTCACACCACAAACCTCCTCACGTAGCCTCCGCTCAGGAAACAAAGCCGCCTTACAGCCCCCCAGGACTGAGCTCCATACTACATACCTTCTGCTCAGCCGCTCCTCACCTCTGGAAGTCCCTCCCAGACCACCTGAGGGCTCCTCAGACTTTAGACTCTTTTAAGAAAGGCCTAAAAACCTATCTCTTTAAAAAAGCCTTTTCTTAAATGTATTGTTGTGCATTGGCTTTTAAACCTGTTTTTATCTTGTTGTACTCTGTAGCACCTTGGGATTGTTTTTAACAATGAAAAGTGCTTTACAAATAAAATGTATTATTATTATTATTATTTTCAATCTCCAGCGGAATCAGAACTGAGTGGCTGTTGATTGGCGCTCGTCTTTTGTCAGGAAAGGTACGCCCCCTGGTGACACCCTAAAGGGTGCAGGTGTAGGGGGGGCCCCGTGCCGACAGGACCGCCCCCCCAGCCCCCCGCCTCCCAAACCAAGCTTCCTTCTGATTTAGACCCAGTAGTTCGGATTTCATGCTCGCCACATCTTCCCAAAGTAGCTTGGAACTCCATTTTGAAAACCTCCGCAATATAACTATATATAATTACTATATATAACTACATATACTACATATACTATATACTATATATATACTATACTATACTATAACTATATACAACTAACTTTGTGCAATGAGGAGAGAGATACCCGCCATGCTGCTAGCACGCGGTGCTAGAGTTCAGAGCTTCGGTTGTGAAAGTGTTTTGGAGGCATTTCGACAGTCGAAACACAAAGTAATACTTCGTAGGAAGAATCAAAATAAATACGAAATACGAAAAGAATTGACAGAAAAGGTCTTAAAAAATGTGCTTTCTGCTGGAGCTCCCAAAAGTCTGTCACTTCATATTTGGCTAAGCCAGAAGCCGAAGCCAGAAGCCAGAACTCTTCCTTGTGACCCTGGTTTATAAAGCATCATCGCCCAGCACAGAGGGGCTGCACAGAGATGTGGGGCGTCTTGTTTGGTATGTTGCCGTCCACTATGAAATGTTTCTATGTTATTCAATTTTAAAAAAATAGGCAAATTAAAAGTACAGCTCTTACTTTTAGTAGGTATCTTTGTTGTATACGGGAAATGGGTTAACCTAGCGATTGTTAGTGCTTTGTATTTGGTTTTATGTGAGCGAGCCTCTGGCAGTCCATACCGCTGCTCTAGAGTCAAGCCTCTGGCGGCCACAGTGGGCTCCATACCGCTGCTCTAGAGTCAAGCCTCTGGCGGCCACAGTGGGGTCCATACCGCTGCTCTAGAGTCAAGCCTCTGGCGGCCACAGTGGGCTCCATACCGCTGCTCTAGAGTCAAGCCTCTGGTGGCCACAGTGGGCTCCATACCGCTGCTCTAGAGTCAAGCCTCTGGCGGCCACAGTGGGCTCCATACCGCTGCTCTAGAGTCAAGCCTCTGGCGGCCACAGTGGGGTCCATACCGCTGCTCTAGAGTCAAGCCTCTGGCGGCCACAGTGGGGTCCATACCGCTGCTCTAGAGTCAAGCCTCTGGCGGCCACAGTGGGGTCCATACCGCTGCTCTAGAGTCAAGCCTCTGGCGGCCACAGTGGGGTCCATACCGCTGCTCTAGAGTCAAGCCTCTGGCGGCCACAGTGGGCTCCATACCGCTGCTCTAGAGTCAAGCCTCTGGCGGCCACAGTGGGCTCCATACCGCTGCTCTAGAGTCAAGCCTCTGGCGGCCACAGTGGGCTCCATACCGCTGCTCTAGAGTCAAGCCTCTGGCGGCCACAGTGGGCTCCATACCGCTGCTCTAGAGTCAAGCCTCTGGCGGTCACAGTGGGGTCCATACCGCTGCTCTAGAGTCAAGCCTCTGGCGGTCACAGTGGGGTCCATACCGCTGCTCTAGAGTCAAGCCTCTGGCGGCCACAGTGGGGTCCATACCGCTGCTCTAGAGTCAAGCCTCTGGCGGTCACAGTGGGGTCCATACCGCTGCTCTAGAGTCAAGCCTCTGGCGGCCACAGTGGGCTCCATACCGCTGCTCTAGAGTCAAGCCTCTGGCGGCCACAGTGGGGTCCATACCGCTGCTCTAGAGTCAAGCCTCTGGCGGCCACAGTGGGCTCCATACCGCTGCTCTAGAGTCAAGCCTCTGGCGGCCACAGTGGGCTCCATACCGCTGCTCTAGAGTCAAGCCTCTGGCGGCCACAGTGGGCTCCATACCGCTGCTCTAGAGTCAAGCCTCTGGCGGCCACAGTGGGGTCCATACCGCTGCTCTAGAGTCAAGCCTCTGGCGGCCACAGTGGGCTCCATACCGCTGCTCTAGAGTCAAGCCTCTGGCGGCCACAGTGGGCTCCATACCGCTGCTCTAGAGTCAAGCCTCTGGCGGCCACAGTGGGCTCCATACCGCTGCTCTAGAGTCAAGCCTCTGGCGGCCACAGTGGGCTCCATACCGCTGCTCTAGAGTCAAGCCTCTGGCGGCCACAGTGGGCTCCATACCGCTGCTCTAGAGTCAAGCCTCTGGCGGTCACAGTGGGCTCCATACCGCTGCTCTAGAGTCAAGCCTCTGGCGGTCACAGTGGGCTCCATACCGCTGCTCTAGAGTCAAGCCTCTGGCGGCCACAGTGGGCTCCATACCGCTGCTCTAGAGTCAAGCCTCTGGCGGCCACAGTGGGCTCCATACCGCTGCTCTAGAGTCAAGCCTCTGGCGGCCACAGTGGGCTCCATACCGCTGCTCTAGAGTCAAGCCTCTGGCGGCCACAGTGGGGTCCATACCGCTGCTCTAGAGTCAAGCCTCTGGCGGCCACAGTGGGCTCCATACCGCTGCTCTAGAGTCAAGCCTCTGGCGGCCACAGTGGGGTCCATACCGCTGCTCTAGAGTCAAGCCTCTGGCGGCCACAGTGGGCTCCATACCGCTGCTCTAGAGTCAAGCCTCTGGCGGCCACAGTAGGCTCCATACCGCTGCTCTAGAGTCAAGCCTCTGGCGGCCACAGTGGGGTCCATACCGCTGCTCTAGAGTCAAGCCTCTGGCGGCCACAGTGGGGTCCATACCGCTGCTCTAGAGTCAAGCCTCTGGCGGCCACAGTGGGGTCCATACCGCTGCTCTAGAGTCAAGCCTCTGGCGGCCACAGTGGGGTCCATACCGCTGCTCTAGAGTCAAGCCTCTGGCGGCCACAGTGGGGTCCATACCGCTGCTCTAGAGTCAAGCCTCTGGCGGCCACAGTGGGCTCCATACCGCTGCTCTAGAGTCAAGCCTCTGGCGGCCACAGTGGGGTCCATACCGCTGCTCTAGAGTCAAGCCTCTGGCGGCCACAGTGGGCTCCATACCGCTGCTCTAGAGTCAAGCCTCTGGCGGCCACAGTGGGGTCCATACCGCTGCTCTAGAGTCAAGCCTCTGGCGGCCACAGTGGGGTCCATACCGCTGCTCTAGAGTCAAGCCTCTGGCGGCCACAGTGGGCTCCATACCGCTGCTCTAGAGTCAAGCCTCTGGCGGCCACAGTGGGGTCCATACCGCTGCTCTAGAGTCAAGCCTCTGGCGGCCACAGTGGGCTCCATACCGCTGCTCTAGAGTCAAGCCTCTGGCGGCCACAGTGGGGTCCATACCGCTGCTCTAGAGTCAAGCCTCTGGCGGCCACAGTGGGCTCCATACCGCTGCTCTAGAGTCAAGCCTCTGGCGGCCACAGTGGGCTCCATACCGCTGCTCTAGAGTCAAGACAAAATACACTCCGGCCTGGGGATCGATACACCCATTGCCAGATCAGAGGGTGTTCTCCTCCCTCCTCCTCCTCCAGGGCTCTGGGGTCAGAGGGTGTTCTCCTCCTCCTCCTCCTCCTCCTCCAGGGCTCTGGGGTCAGAGGGTGTTCTCCTCCCTCCTCCTCCTCCAGGGCTCTGGGGTCAGAGGGTGTTCTCCTCCCTCCTCCTCCTCCAGGGCTCTGGGGTCAGAGGGTGTTCTCCTCCCTCCTCCTCCTCCAGGGCTCTGGGGTCAGAGGGTGTTCTCCTCCCTCCTCCTCCTCCAGGGCTCTGGGGTCAGAGGGTGTTCTCCTCCCTCCTCCTCCTCCAGGACTCTGGGGTCAGAGGGTGTTCTCCTCCCTCCTCCTCCTCCTCCAGGGCTCTGGGGTCAGAGGGTGTTCTCCTCCTCCTCCTCCTCCAGGGCTCTGGGGTCAGAGGGTGTTCTCCTCCCTCCTCCTCCTCCTCCAGGGCTCTGGGGTCAGAGGGTGTTCTCCTCCTCCTCCTCCTCCAGGGCTCTGGGGTCAGAGGGTGTTCTCCTCCCTCCTCCTCCTCCAGGGCTCTGGGGTCAGAGGGTGTTCTCCTCCTCCTCCTCCTCCAGGGCTCTGGGGTCAGAGGGTGTTCTCCTCCCTCCTCCTCCTCCAGGGCTCTGGGGTCAGAGGGTGTTCTCCTCCTCCTCCTCCTCCAGGGCTCTGGGGTCAGAGGGTGTTCTCCTCCTCCTCCTCCTCCAGGGCTCTGGGGTCAGAGGGTGTTCTCCTCCTCCTCCTCCTCCAGGGCTCTGGGGTCAGAGGGTGTGATGCAGTCCTTTGAGACTGTCATTGTGTTAAAGGGCTAATAAAGTTGACCCAATTCAAGTGACCTGTCAGATGCTAGGTCCATACACCCCCGCCCCCACCACTGCCCACCAGGAGACAGACACGTCGTGGGCCTGTGTGACATTGATAGAAAACACGTGTAACTTCTCTGGTGTCTCCACGACGCGGGCCACAGAGCGACGCCAGGACCTGACAGCCGAGGACGAGTCCCTGACGCTCGTCTTCTGTCACTGACTGGGATTAAACAAGCTTTTGGACTTCAATCTTGTTTTTTTTATGATGCACTGCTACAGTTCTGGGTGGTGACTTGTATCCCATCACACCTTATTCATGATGGATTGGATACTAAATCCAATGCAAATGCTTATTTATTCAAAACCTATCCTAGTCCATTATCATCCAAACACCAAAGATCTTCTCTCTCTCCGATCGGGTTGGTCAAAAGGTGAGACCACAAATACAGTTTGGTCCCACGCCATCGCAGTCAACTGCATTCACCCCTCGTCCTCACCAACAGAGAGAATGAGATCACAACCAAACACACAAACTGCCGACGCCACAGTTTGGGCTTTGCAATACTTCTGAGTACGGCCATTAGGGATCCTCTCTGGTGCTCACGGCCAGGCGCGGCTTTAATTAGCATTAGCAAAGCGCTGCGAAGCCCATTGATTAAGTGACAGTGGAGGAGGCGGCGGCGCGGGGATACGGTGGGTCCACCACTTCATCAGCAGACCCAGAGCTCAGCTCTCCTCCGCAGGACACACACACACACTGCTGTCACCATGGAAACCATTCACAGTCAGGAACAGGTAGGGGTTGAGGGATGCAGGCTCTGATATTGGGGATCGAACCCAGAACCTTTTGGCTTGTGAAACCCCCTAACCACGAGGCGAAGACCATATCCTCCCCATCCTGACCTTCAACATAATGCTTGGGGGGTGCTAACAGAGCAGAGGGGTCTGCTGGAGGAACTGTACCCGCTGGGGGGATTAGCAGTATTGATTAGTGCTGTTGGAGGTGGATGCTGATACGTGATCCAAGCTGGGCTCGTTGTAACCCAACCACGCTGGTGTCCTCAGACGACATGAACCGTAACGGGAGCAAACCAACCAGGGGCTTCAGCGCCTTTCTAGAAGACGTCCACCGCGCCATCACCACGACCACCGCCGAACTCACAAACGCTTTCATGACACATTCTTAAGAAAAGCGTTGGCAGAAAACGCAACAATAATCTGCACTTCAAACGTCTCCATGACGCGTTCTCCAAAAGGCCCCCCCTCGTGTCCTCCTGCAGCCCCCCCCGCAGAGACCTGACGCTCAGAGGGTGATTCACTCTCCATGGTTACCAGGATGGTAATCCCACACACAGGAGAGAGAGATGGGGGGGGGGGCGGGCAACCCGATCCGACCACCAAATCCTCCACTAAACCCCCGGGGGGAGGGGGGGGGACCATGCCCCCCAAAGGGCCCCTGGGGGCCCACATTTCTGGGGAGGGGGGATGGGGAGACATGGAAAGTTGTTAATTGCGCTATTGCCCAACGTTAGATCGGAATCTGACGCTCGAAAAATCACGAAACAGTGCGTGCCCCTCATCTCATCCGTGTGTGTGTGTGTGTGTGTGTGTGTGTGTGTGTGTGTGTGTGTGTGTGTGTGTGTGGGGCTCAGTGGGAGATGGGGGTCCGGTTCTGGCCGTGCTGCCTCCGGGCTCCAGGGGCGAGGAGGACGTGTTTCAGGGGGACGGAGCCGAGGGGAGCAGCCAGGCTGTTCACAGCCAGCTGGAACAGGAGGAGGCTTGGTGGCTACATTTAACTAGAGTGGTTTGAGTGCTGCCCTCTACAGGCTCCACGGTGGCGGTGCAGTGAGGCGGTTGATGGGTGGCACTAGTGTTTCAGAGACAACAACGACATCTCGAGCTCTGGTGTATCAGAGCTCTGGTGTATCAGAGCTCTGGTGCATGAGGCTCAGAGCTCTGGTGCATGAGGCTCAGAGCTCTGGTGCATGAGGCTCAGAGCTCTGGTGTATCAGAGCTCTGGTGTATGAGGCTCAGAGCTCTGGTGTATGAGGCTCAGAGCTCTGGTGCATGAGGCTCAGAGCTCTGGTGTATCAGAGCTCTGGTGCATGAGGCTCAGAGCTCTGGTGTATGAGGCTCAGAGCTCTGGTGCATGAGGCTCAGAGCTCTGGTGTATGAGGCTCAGAGCTCTGGTGCATGAGGCTCAGAGCTCTGGTGTATCAGAGCTCTGGTGCATGAGGCTCAGAGCTCTGGTGCATGAGGCTCAGAGCTCTGGTGTATCAGAGCTCTGGTGTATCAGAGCTCTGGTGCATGAGGCTCAGAGCTCTGGTGCATGAGGCTCAGAGCTCTGGTGCATGAGGCTCAGAGCTCTGGTGCATGAGGCTCAGAGCTCTGGTGTATCAGAGCTCTGGTGTATCAGAGCTCTGGTGCATGAGGCTCAGAGCTCTGGTGTATCAGAGCTCTGGTGTATCAGAGCTCTGGTGTATCAGAGCTCTGGTGTATCAGAGCTCTGGTGCATGAGGCTCAGAGCTCTGGTGTATCAGAGCTCTGGTGTATCAGAGCTCTGGTGCATGAGGCTCAGAGCTCTGGTGTATCAGAGCTCTGGTGTATCAGAGCTCTGGTGTATCAGAGCTCTGGTGCATGAGGCTCAGAGCTCTGGTGTATGAGAGCTCTGGTGTATCAGAGCTCTGGTGTATCAGAGCTCTGGTGTATCAGAGCTCTGGTGCATGAGGCTCAGAGCTCTGACAGTCTACCTGCAGCCGCCCTTGAGCAAGAGGTCTGCTGCTCACTGACCTGGATTAGAATTCACTCTTCAAACAGCAGATAAAAGCGTCTGCTAAATAACTTGAATCCTGATTTCTGTCTTGCAATGTTCATTTTCCAATTATGTTTGTAGATGGTTCATGGTATTCATTCCACATGCAGAATTGTGAACCAACCCTGTCCAATAAGTAGGTCCCAAAATTGAAAGGCTTTTGGTCACACAAAAAAAGCCTGTCGTAGTTTTTGCACACAATAAAGTCTGGTGTTGACCTGAGGCGTAACAGTGTGTGCTCAGGGGCTAATGCTAATAAGAAATACATGTTAGCATTTTGAAAATGTGTGATTTAAAGAACCAGCAATGACTTTTTTGCTATAATTTGCTATAATGAAAAACCTTTAAGGCTAAAGGGAGACACAGCTGTCAAGTGAATTGAAACAAACACAGGTTTGATTCCAATGTGTGGTCCTATGCCTGTCGTCCTCTTCACTGTCCTCTCCGTGGAGCAAACTAAATGTCACCGGAGATCCTTGGCGTCACAATAATCACATCTCAACACCAACTGCATGGCTGGCTTTGTTTGGATAGCTGCTGAGAACCAGAGATCTCCAACTCACCCCTGTTCTTCTTCCGTCTCGGCCCTCCATCTCCGTCCCGTGAGCTTCTCAAAGCCCTCCGGGCGTCCAGCAGCTCCCTACGGATCATCTCCTCAGGCCACCGTGTTAAATCCTCTCCACCAGAGACTCCGGCCAGACTCGCTGAAAAATGTGTTCAAAAATACTCCTTCCGCTACAAACTCATCTTCCATCCTTTCTCACACCGTATATTCATTTAATATAATTGAATACTTCTTATTCCGATGTCTCTCACGCAAATGTGAACTTTCTCCGGAGGAAGGAAAGGACTTAATGTCCTTCAAGATGGCCGTCAGCCCGCTCCATTCTCCCCAGTTGTGGTCTCCCTCATGTCCTGCTCTCTACGGCCGTGTGACCACTACAGAGGGGTGCTGTGTGTTCTGAGTGAGAGGCATGTGGTGTACCCCCCCAACCCGGACTTCTACTGTACCCCCCGCTTCCCCTGCAGATCCCCAGCAGAGGACGCCCCCCCCACTGATGGCCGGGGGATTACACACATATGCACATGTCTGCACACATGCACATACACCAACACACACACACACACACACACACACACACACCATTTTTATCCCTCCCTGTCTTGCACACAGGCACACACTTTTAATTCTCTCACCCACACACATTTCTCAGTCTCACTCTCCCACACACACACACACACACACACACACACACACACACACACACACACACACACACACACACACACACACACACACACACACACACACAGACACACACAAACCCACAAACCCAGGCCTGTGAAGGAGCTGTGCTGCCGATGACCCAGTAGGAGACCTCCGGCTGCCCTGACGTCTACATGAAGCTCCTCCTACCTCCTACATACAGCCTGACCACCAGGCAGCCAGACAGCCAGACCACCAGACAGCCAGACCACCAGACAGCCAGACCACCAGACCACCAGACAGCCAGACCACCAGACAGCCAGACCACCAGACAGCCAGACCACCAGACAGCCAGACAGCCAGACAGCCAGACCACCAGGCAGCCAGACCACCAGACCACCAGACCACCAGGCAGCCAGACCACCAGACAGCCAGACCACCAGACCACCAGACAGCCAGACCACCAGGCAGCCAGACCACCAGGCAGCCAGACAGCCAGACCACCAGACAGCCAGACAGCCAGACCACCAGGCAGCCAGACCACCAGACAGCCAGACCACCAGACAGCCAGACCACCAGACAGCCAGACCACCAGACAGCCAGACCACCAGACAGCCAGACCACCAGACCACCAGACAGCCAGACCACCAGACCACCAGGCAGCCAGACCACCAGGCAGCCAGACCACCAGGCAGCCAGACCACCAGACCACCAGACAGCCAGACCACCAGGCAGCCAGACCACCAGACAGCCAGACCACCAGACAGCCAGACAGCCAGACAGCCAGACAGCCAGACCACCAGACAGCCAGACCACCAGGCAGCCAGACCACCAGACAGCCAGACCACCAGGCAGCCAGACAGCCAGACAGCCAGACAGCCAGACAGCCAGACCACCAGACCACCAGGCAGCCAGACCACCAGACAGCCAGACCACCAGGCAGCCTGACCACCAGACAGCCAGACCACCAGACCACCAGGCAGCCAGACAGCCAGACCACCAGACCACCAGACCACCAGACAGCCAGACAGCCAGACCACCAGGCAGCCAGACCACCAGACCACCAGGCAGCCAGACCACCAGACCACCAGGCAGCCAGACCACCAGGCAGCCAGACAGCCAGACCACCAGGCAGCCAGACCACCAGGCAGCCAGACAGCCAGACCACCAGACCACCAGACCACCAGACAGCCAGACAGCCAGACCACCAGGCAGCCAGACCACCAGACCACCAGACAGCCAGACAGCCAGACCACCAGACAGCCAGACCACCAGACCACCAGACCACCAGACAGCCAGGCAGCCAGACCACCAGACCACCAGGCAGCCAGACCACCAGACAGCCAGACCACCAGACCACCAGACCACCAGGCAGCCAGACAGCCAGACAGCCAGACAGCCAGACCACCAGACCACCAGGCAGCCAGACCACCAGGCAGCCAGACCACCAGACCACCAGACCACCAGGCAGCCAGACAGCCAGACAGCCAGACAGCCAGACCACCAGACCACCAGGCAGCCAGACCACCAGGCAGCCAGACCACCAGACCACCAGGCAGCCAGACCACCAGACCACCAGACCACCAGGCAGCCAGACCACCAGACAGCCAGACCACCAGACCACCAGACCACCAGGCAGCCAGACAGCCAGACAGCCAGACAGCCAGACCACCAGACCACCAGGCAGCCAGGGCTGGATCACACGTAGGGGTTTGACCCTTGACCCCTCCCATATTAAGCTAGCTGTACATGGTAGATGGTCTGCATTCATACAGCGCTTTACTATACTACCCAACACTCCCTCAGTCACACACCGCCGGGGGAGTCAGCCCCGCAGAGCCACAGCCAGCGGGTCAGGAGAGGGGGAGCCTCAGGAGGTTGGGGTGAAACCCTTTGTCTCACCACGCTGGTATCCCCACAGGCTGCTTCTTGAGTGTGAGTGTGATTTCAGTGCTGAGTTTGTGTTCGCTTTAAGCCAATGAACCACAGCCCCACATTAACCTTGTCCTGAAGATTAAAATACAGAGCCCCTGACATCAGTATCTAAAGGTCTGATAGACTGGGACAGGAGAGCACTCCTGGAACTGCTCTTGTGTATATTTGTACATGTCAGCTACGTGTGTGCATATATATATATATATATATATATATATATATATATATATATATATCATCACAGGTATGTGCGGCTTTTAAATGAATGTCACTCTAAAGGAATCGTAAACTGATTTCTAAACATAATTATGAAGATTTGATTTCATATAATTGAGATGACCTGTTAATATAAACGATATAACTATATAATAATAAACTAATAAATGCATGAGGAGGGGGTTAGGTCACAGAATAACCAGAGAGGTGAACAGAGGGATGCAGGTGGTTGTTGGGTTTAGACCCTGTCTTCTCCTCCAGATGACTGACGTCAATACAGCCGTCTAGACACGTATGAGACGGCCCTTAGCTGGCTTCTGATTGGCCAGTGCTTTCCCGGGTGATTTCCTAAAGGGACAGGCCCGTATGACTCAACAGGGGCCAGGCGAGGGGCGGGGCCAGACGAGGGGCGGGGCCAGGTGAGGGGCGGGGCCAGACGAGGGGCGGGGCCAGGGCCAGACGAGGGACGGGGCCAGACGAGGGGCGGGGCCAGACGAGGGGCGGGGCCAGACGAGGGGCGGGGCCAGGGTCAGACAAGGGGCGGGGCCAGACGAGGGGCGGGGCCAGACGAGGGGCGGGGCCAGACGAGGGGCGGGGCCAGGCGAGGTGCGGGGCCAGGGCCAGACAAGGGGCGGGGCCAGACGAGGGGCGGGGCCAGACGAGGGGCGGGGTCAGGGCCAGACGAGGGGCGGGGCCAGACGAGGGACGGGGCCAGACGAGGGGCGGGGCCAGGCGAGGGGCGGGGCCAGGGCCAGACGAGGGGCGGGGCCAGACGAGGGACGGGGCCAGACGAGGGGCGGGGCCAGGGCCAGACGAGGGGCGGGGCCAGGGCCAGACGAGGGGCGGGGCCAGACGAGGGGCGGGGCCAGGGCCAGACGAGGGGCGGGGCCAGGCGAGGAGCGGGGTCAGACGAGGGGCGGGGCCAGGCGCGGGGCGGGGCCAGACGAGGGGCGGGGCCAGACGAGGGGC
>NW_028178625.1:0-17281 GCF_964030765.1 Micromesistius poutassou | reverse complement strand
CTTTTTTCAAATATTCATGGGATCACCTCCTGATATAAACTCAAGACAGGGTGTATGCTGCTTCCACACTGCTCTCTGTGCTACAGCTGTGACTCAGCAAGTAGACTGACTGTCCTCTCCTTCAGTCCTTTTTAGATCCAAATTTATTGACAGTATTTAAAATATATATACTTTTTATTGGGCTCAACAGCATACAAATACAAGCCAGTCCTCCCAATAACCGAACATGAATGTAATCTATTCCCCTTTTTTCCCCCTCTCTCTCTCTCTCTCTCGAAATCAGTGCTGCATTGCAACACACAATCTTGCTGAGTAACCGAAAAAAGCCTTTTTTTTGTGTTTTTTTTTTTTTTTAATTCTAGCGGGATGTAGCGTCTCGTAAAACATGCTAATGCTAGCCATAAATCACCGGCAGCACGGGGAAATTGATAGGCCCCCGGGTGCTTGCTTACAGAGCACATAAATGTAAAGGATACCAGGGAGGAGGAAGTCAACGCCGGTAGCTGCTTACGCTCTTGAAGCCGGACCGGCCTCCAGTCCATCAGCAAGCGTCCCTGGCAGAGAACATAAGGAAAAGGGCACTTTCATTGCAAGGAGACACAAAGACTCCACGAGGATACCTACTTTATTGTGGACTCGCTTTTATGGAAGGCTCCGCTTTGAAACTCACCGTCGTTTATGGCTCTGGCTTGACACACAGGGTCAACTGATATGCGAGGTTGACTCGTGGAGTCTTTCTTTCTAAAAGGGACGATGCTCTGTAAGGGTCCGTACATTTGAACAAGGCTTCGACCTCGGGTTCCACAAAGCCGTGATTTAATAACGCTGTTCTCTCCGTGGCTTTCACATACTTTTACCATGCTAGCCCCTGTGGGAAATGCATAATGTCTGTCTCGAAGCGCGCCTGTAGCGGGCGGCCGCGTTTCTATGGAGAGCATTAGCAGGGAGCCATTCATATGTGGCAGGATGTTATTAGGTTAGCAAAGTAACGTAAATGGATCAAAACCGCTACTTAGCTCCGCAGTGACTTCTAACCAGCCAGCGAAAATAATTCACTGCTGGATTTACAGCATTCCTAATTTAATCCTAATCTAATGGAATATATTGTTGCTCTGTAAATAAAACGCAAATCAGTGTCAGGGGCGGCCATTTATGAGTCCATGCGTTTGGTTTAGGATTTAGAAAAAGAAGGCAAAAGGCTGGAGTTGTGCAGTACAGAATAGTGAAAAACAGGACCAGGTCTATTCC
Source organism: Micromesistius poutassou (assembly GCF_964030765.1). Lineage (NCBI taxonomy): Eukaryota > Metazoa > Chordata > Actinopteri > Gadiformes > Gadidae > Micromesistius > Micromesistius poutassou. The sequence continues at coordinate 16,033 of NW_028178625.1, read as the reverse complement.
AGACTGTCTACTGACATGCCGCGACCGGGAGTTTGATTCCTGCCCTGTCTTGCCCTCTATCTCCCATACCTTCCTGTCTATCTCACTCTATCATAAAAAGGATAAAACCTTCCCCAAAAAAATAGTTAACAAAATAAAAAAAAGTACATCATGCTCTGTCGTAGAATCCAATGATCATAACACCAACCAAAGCCGGTCAGCACCCTCATGTATGGGTTAGGGTGGTTGCTTGCAGAAACGTTTCCCTCCAACCGGGTTCCCAGCCCAGTTTGTGGGTGTCAGAGGGTGGCGTACGCATCAGGACATAGCTGTGTAAGAAGCATATGGTTAGAAGAGGCGCGCCTGTGTGGTTCATCCGGGTTCTATGTACTGTATGCCTTTTGTTGTCTTCTCCCATCCAGGTTGCCAGCCATGGGGAACCTCATTAAGGTCCTTGGCAAGGATTTAGAGAACTGTCCACATTTTTTCCTGGACTTTGAAAGTAAGTGTGCACTGGGTCGTTGTCTGTTTGGTGTTTCTGTTAGTGAGTGTGTGTGCGTGTGTGATATTTGTGTATGTTTGTGTATATGTGTGTGTGTGTGTGTGTGTGTGTGTGTGTGTGTATGTGTATACAGTGTGTGTGTGTGTGTGTGTGTGTGTGTGTACGGTGTGGGCTGAAGGGGCAAGGGTTGGGAGGGGGGAGATGTGTTTGGTTGCTGGTTGTTGATTGGCTGACGGCGTCAAGAAGTGTTGTCGTGGCTTGTGGTGTGTCATCGTCAGAAACTTCTTTAGTCCCACTCTTACAGCTGTGAAAAAAAACACACACAATTAAAACCAAATTATATTTACTAATTGGTGATTCAAATTGTATTCATCCTGCGTGGGCTCACAGAGCATAACATGCTTTAAAAGTGGATGACAATTACCACATTTCAACTCCCATTTAATGATCCCGTTTTCATCCTTCAAAACAAAGCTGGATATTGTAAGAGTCGGATTAAAGAACCTCTGTGCTTGAATCGCCATGGCAACGTCACCCAGAACATACCTCGACCACGCCATCGTCATCATCGCACTCCCACCTCTCTCTCTCTCTCTCTCCCTCTCTCTCTTTCGAGTCCCCAGCCCGATACTTTCAGTCCTCACACACACACACACACGCACACAGACACACACACACACACACGCACACGCACACACGCGCGCGCACACCATGTGCCCACATACACGACACATGTACAAGAACATGCACGCACACACACACCCACATACAGAGACAGACACACACAGGGACAGACAGACGGACCCTTACTCCCACCCCCGTCATCACCCAGAGATGTACCCCTCCTCCCTCCTTCTGTTCCAGGGGGTCACCATGGGGAACGTCCTGAAAGTGCTGGCTTGCGCCGAACTTGAGCATGGCCCAATAGTTTTCCTAGACTTTGAACGTGAGACCATCCGCTTCTTATTTTGATTTTCTCTCATCTTTTAAGTTCTCCCGTTTCGTCTCGGTTTTGCTCTTCCTTTGTTGTTTTTCTTTCCGTTTCCGTCGGCGTTCCCATCATCATTTTCCCTTCTCATCGAGACATCCATCGCTCATGCTGCTCTCGCTCCCGCTCTCCCCCCCCCCCCCCCCCTTTGATTGTTTTCCTTCTTGATTGGCGCCCGAGGGACTGGCATCTGAAAGGGGCCCGTCTCCTTCCTTTGTCATCGCCGCCGCCGCCGTTGACTCGTTGTCGGTGGTGACAGTGCAAGGAGCGAGATGAAGAATAAACGCTTGAAATTGGAAAGAAAATGAAATCCACCCCCATAAGAGTTATAACATCAAAATAAATAATGAATATAACAACAATAGAAGCGAAAGAAAATAAACCATTGCAACAATTAGGCCCTCGTGAATGCCAGGCCTTTGAGGTGTCTGTTGGGCTGACGTGTTTCTACGTCTCACTAAAGATGTCTACTGCCATCACTTCAGCTATTTCTTTCAAACCCGTTACCCAATCTCCCAGTGTGCCCTCATCAACGACTATGTGTTCGACATGTGTGTGTGTGTGTGTGTGTGTGTGTGTGTGTGTGTGTGTGTGTGTGTGTGTGTGTGTGTGTGTGTGTGTGTGTGTGTGTGCGTGTGTGCATTTGTCTGCGTGTGCCTCTCTGTGTTGTGTGTGTGTGTGTCTCTCATCCTTTCCTATCCAACCCGGTCAGTGAGGCTGTAGCCTGCTTAACCCCAACACACCTGTCCATCTCCTTAACCCCCCCCCCCGCTGACCAATGAAACGGTAGCCTTCCCACCATGTGACTGTATTATTTGTACCACCACAGCCGTGGGAGAAGTCAGTGCGGAGTGAGGAGGATGAGGAGGAGAACCGGGCACTTTATCTAATCTTTTAATTTTTTTACTTACTGACATAATGGTTTTTCCTTTCCACACCTCACAACCACGAGGTCGGAAGCATTTATACTTAAGAGATGACAAGCTCTGACCCATGCCCTTACTCCTGTGTGCCCATGCATGAATTCTCCTCCGCCGCTCAGAGAGAAAAGATATTGCTCACCTCGGTCGCAGCGTTTTGGACCTTTGTCGGGAACGACGTGAAGTAGCCTACAGTCTGTCCGCACCGTCCATTAATGGTGGAAAAAGCTCAGCAGAGCGCTTTAGTCCATGCGAGTCACATTTACATACTGAAATGTCTTAATGCGGTAATAATAAGCCTGGATGTTTTCAACGTAGCTTATTTGCTGCCATGTTTTTTTTCAGTTACCATGGTTACCATGGTGTTTGTTAGGGAAATAAACATATCCTAATGGCTAATTCACTTTCTGCTGAAATGCCTGAGGGACACCATTAACAGAGGAAACAAACGCACATAACACAGTAAATAAAAACACAAAGGCACAACTAGGCACAACTAGGCAAAATGGCACCTCATTAACTGGGGTCAAAATTTGAAAGAAAAAGGACAAATTCATATTGCCGCTAATGTTTGGAGCTTGATCAAATATACGCCATATGGCTTATTTTCTAATTGTTTACACATTAAATCTAAACAGACTAAGCACAGACTGGTAAAATTGGATAGATCAAGTCAACAGGTCTGAAAAACTAAAGCATAAAGCCTTCGGCAAATGAAGATTACATTGAAACCACCAGTAATCTAGACAAAATCCTTATCCCTCCAACTGACAAAACATGTCTGGCTCTCCGGTGTCTAGTGACAGATCCATCACTAGGCAATATGCGACCGAGTGTGCTTTTATTTTTTGTCTTTAATCTGCTCTCACTTTAATCTCTGAATCCGAGCAATTGTTTAGGGCCAGACCTAACCTCAGATGTGAACGGCCATCTAGTCTCAGATCAATTTTGAGTGAGATTACCTCATTTGATTATTTAAATTGTAACACTACTCTTGGTATATACTTATTTTGAAAGTGTTATAACACTAATCATTTGACATCTTGACATTTGACTCTTTCCTACTATTTGCTCTCTCCACCCCCAAAACCACCACTCCTACCTCACTCTTTTCCTCCCCCTTTTCTATCCTATATATTTTCATTTATCTTGCACCAATGTCCGTTTTGCTTCCCCCCCCCCCCCCCCCATCTCATCTCATCCTCCCATTCAACTGCCCCCCCCCCCCCCCCCCCCTCCAATCTTTATCTCCCCTCTTTTCCCTCAAATCCTCCCATTCTTGCCTTTCTTCTTCCTTCCTTCTTTCCATTTATTTCCTCGACCTTCCTCTCTACCACCTGGACCTGTCAATCCCTCCTTCTTCTCTGGCTATCTTCCACCTTCACCCCGGTCCCAGATGCCCAGCCCACGGAGGCAGAGACAGCTGTGTGGAACCAGGTCAGCGCCGTGTTGGAAGAGGCTCATGGGATACTGGCCGAGCTGCAGTCCTACAACGGAGCGGGCCAGGAGATACGAGAAGTGAGGACAGATATGGCCCTCGCCTTTTATTGGTTTTCTTTGGTTGAGAAAACCTTCAAAATCGATTCAGGGCAGCCAAATACACATTATGATGATCGATGATTATTATAATGCGATTCTTTAAAGCAGCCTGACCCGATTTTTCTGTGACACACATTGCAATTGTGAAAAGAATTTATAAAAGAACACATTGCTATGAATGCTGTTAAAAGCACCGCAACTAAAAGTCAGACCTTGCATTTCAATTCACACCGGCTGAAAGTTTACATCTTTCGGAAAAATAATTCCGGCATTGACAATGATTGACAATTGGAGTCTGCGGCTTACAAAAGCAAACTTCCTCTTAGACTGCCCTCTTCCCTTCCTTAATGAAAGTAGACACACACAATGTGGGTCAGACAAGCCTCTACAGTGTATCTACACTAACAGTTTACCAAGAAGCAGTGTTTCAATTATCATGGAGGTGTAAGCCAGTAAAGCTCTTTGTACAGCTGCTTCCTCATGGCTATCAACCTCAAACACTAACACGTGTGTTTACTGCTGTGACGTACTACTACCGTGATGTTTTCTTTTTATTATATATGCACGTTTTCCCTAGCTTGAGGTTATCTTTAATTGTCTACTATAGTTTAGCACTATTGTGTTATTAATTTCTGTATTACTGTTTTACTGTCTGTATTACTGTCTGTTTCTATCATGTAATGCACTTTGTACCTCATGTTTAAAAAGGTGCTGTAAATAAACTTGATTATTACTGCCATTTATACTATAAGGTGAACGTACGACGAGGCAACAAAATTAACTTTTGCTTTCTCCTAGCTATCAAGTGAAATGTGGCATGTAATATCAAACCTCAAACAAAACCCATGCAAAACCCATGCAGAACTGAGAAAGCATGCCACAGCTTGATGTATTGAACAGAATCAAAATGTGTTTAACATTAATATTACATTAACGTGTGTTTGTGTGTGTGTTGCCTGCAGGCCATCCAGAATCCAGGCGACTTGGCTCTCCAGGAGAAGGCCTGGAACGCAGTCTGCCCCCTGGTGGCCAAACTGAAGCGCTTCTACGAGTTCTCCCTGCGACTGGGTTAGTGAGCATGGTCACACACACACACACACACACACACACACACACACACACACACATACACACACACACACACATTGTATGCGCTGAGGGGTGAGGTTAGGAGAGAGGAAAGTAGAGCAACAGAGAAATGAGGAGAGATGAGAGAAGAGAGTAATTCGGCAACGGTTGCCGTGGTAACTCCGCAAGGAGAGTCTGAGTCAAGCAGTGTTCCATACCAGCATCGCTATCATCGGCTGAAAGAAAAATTGCAAACACACACACACACACACACACACACACACACACACACACACACACACACACACACACACACACACACACACACACACACACACACACACTCCCCTCCTGACTCCCCTGCAGTCTGACCTAGTAGGAAGGCAGCGGTTGCTATGGAAACAGGGAAACATGGTTGTCGGGCGGAGTGCGTATGGGCAGAGGAATCTGTTTAAGCAGCCACCGCCTCTGCACAGGAAGCTGATAACGCCACCACCATCACCCCACCCAACACCAGCACCACCCCACCTCACTTTACACCACCCCATCCCACACCACTGAACACCAGCACCACTCCACCTAACACCACCCCATCCAACACCACCCAAACCAGCAGCACCCAACCCACTGAACACCAGCACCACCCCTCAGCATCCAGGTTAACAAGCAGGGACCTTGCTAATAATTAATGCTAATGTATCTGTGATCTATCATTCATGTCTGCCCTCTAAACTCACTTTGTGCAGACGGTGCTTTGTCTTTGCGCTTTAACACGGCGAGACACGAGAAGGAGAAAGGATCAAACATCAAGGTTGAGTCTCCTGTCGCAGACATAGATCGGAGAATCAAACCACACAAGCACACGCACTCCTCTCCTCTCCTCTCTTCCCATCAAGCCCCAACTACCTCACCAAACGGAGAGAAACCGATGCCAAGGGTTGTGTTTTTCCCCACACTACAGTCAGAGCTGCCCTTTCCCGATAAGGTGCATCCGCTTTGGGTGGGTGGTGCTGGCTGCCTGCTGAACCCAGAGGCGGCCGCAGCAGGAGGGGGAGGGGGAGGAGGAGTGACGCCTGGACCTTTAGATGAAACGTGGCAGGGCTGTATTTATAGCAGGCCTCCATGCATATTGAATGAGGAGGAGTGGGGAGGCTCTCTCTCTCAAGGGGGCGGGGCGGACAGGACCAACTGTCTACTGAGCAGGAGGCTGAGGGGTGTGTGTGTGTGTGTGTGTGTGTGTGTGTGTGTGTGTGATGGACAGTCATAAAGAATCCTGCTCTTATGGACTACTCACTGTCAGCCCACTTAGCATCGATATCATGGTCCTTAGCCATCCCTTCCAGGAGGGATCCCTCTGTCAAGGCTTCCTCCTTCTCCCGCTGGGCTCCTGGGAGTTTCTCCTCCTGGTCCTTTTTAGGGGTCAAGGGTTATTCAGAATCAGAAGATATTTATTATCCATGATGGGTCATTCTTACTGCAGTAGGCCCACACAACAGCACAAACACATGACGCACACATTGTCCTTAAACAATGCAAATGCAAAAGTAAAGCAGAGCTTGAATACAAATACAAGGTGTTGTGGTCATGAAACCGGTTGACAATGAGTTATAGGGCTGTATCAATGAACTCAGACTTCATCAGGGATCACAGCTCGATTTAAACCTGCAATACGTTATAGCACATTCAAACACAAGCACTCCTACACTGATAATACACACTCTCACATGTCTGGCTGTCATTATTATTCATTCTTAATGACTAGCATGAATGGAAAACGTGGGTGATCTCATTTGGGGTGTCGCCTCTGATGTCCAGACTTTGAGCTGCACTGTACATCATGAAGTAAATAACTAAAACAACTAATGTCATGTGTGTGCGTTTGCGTTCCCCTGCGTGTGTGTGTGTGTGTGTGTGTATGCGTGTGTTCTCCTGTGTGTATGCGTGTGTTCTCCTGTGTGTGTGTGTGTGTGTGTGTGTGTGTGTGTGTGTGTGTGTGTGTGTGTGTGCGTGTGTGTGTGTGTGTAGAGAACGCCCTGCGGAGCCTGCTGGAGGCGCTCACGAGCCCCCCCTACGCCCCCATGCAGCACCTGGAGCGGGAGCAGGCCCTGGCCAAGCAGTTTGCCGAGATCCTGCACTTCACTCTCAGCTTTGACGAATTAAAGGTGCTCTAGGCGACATTTAAGAGCTATCATTTTAGAACAGTCGGTTAGAAATGGCATGGCAAGCTGCTATTAGTGAGTGATATGCAATGTGAAAATATCTGTGTTAGAGTTGACTGCACTCGCATCTGTATGAGACAATTATGATTTAAGACTCGCAGCTTATCTGCTCCCAGCTTATTCAGACCAATCAGGGCCTTCCTTCCCTCATTGGTTGGGGAATACATCTTCTCTGTCAACCAACTTCTCACACAGAGGAATGGGATGTTTATTGAGTTGTTATCTTTCAGAATCTCTCTCTTTGCGAACTCAAATAAGCACCTTTAAAACCACAGAAAATAGTGATGTTGACTGTTCATGAAAATGATTTATTTCTCTGCTGCTGTGTAGATGACAAACCCGGCCATACAGAATGACTTCAGCTACTACAGGAGGACTATCAGTAGGAACCGGCTCAACAACCAGCAGGTGAGTCCTTCTCAGTCAGTCTTAAAGTGCATTTCTCTTTGATAGTCATTCTGTTTGATCAATATTCTTTTAATCAATATTTCAAATTCACTTTTGCCAACTGTGCATGAGGATTTGTTTGAACAAATCAAAAAATGTTTTAAGGTGATTAAACATTCACTTTTGATCAACCCTTTTCCTTCTCCAGTTGGAAGCTGAGAATGAGGTGAACAACGAGATGGCCAATCGAATGTCTTTGTTCTACGCTGAAGCCACGCCTATGCTGAAGACTCTGAGCAATGCCACCACCAAGTTTGTTTCAGAGGTAAGCGTGCCAAATAATACACCTAGCAGCTGAAATAATAAAGTACTAAAATAGCATTTACTTACCAATTTTAATCCATCTTTACTTACCCCAATGTTTCTTCTAACTTTACTCGTCCACACATTGACAATATGCCTTATAACTTTAACGTAACAGTTTTTAATTCTTGCAAAATGTTGGTCAAACAAACTCATTAACACAGTAACAAATCTGGCAAACATGTCAAGCTAATATCATTACTTATAATTAACTAATCCATTTCTAACATCTATAACATGATAAGTAATAAGTATGTAACGCTTAATGCATTTAACTAACGACTAAACTAACTGAAATATATGATCCTAGTGAACTCTGTCTCCTCCAAGTGGCAGTTCTTTGCTAGTCTCCAATAGGCTACCATGGGCACATTGTGTGATGAACCCTCAGTTCAATGCTGTATCGATCACATGCGCGGTTGAACATTATGTTCCAGAACAAGACCTTGCCGATAGAGGACACCACAGACTGCCTGAGCACCATGGCCTGCGTTTGCCGGGTCATGTTGGAGACTCCGTGAGTTTCCCTTTGTCTTCTCCATTTCCCCCCCCCCCCATCTCTCTTTATGAAGGTCAGAAGGGCTTTGATACACTGAGGACATGCTAATGAGGAGCTAGCATGAATAAATCCAATCAGTCTGTGATCTTCATGCCTGGTGCATGAACATTTTACTTAACGTTTTCTTGTGAGTTATGAAACCGCCATTGATTTGCAGTGGTTATTGCATTAAGAGCTTCAAAAAGGCGGTCACATCTCTATTCTCAGCCACTTTGGCGCTATTATCCCCCTCTCTCTCAACTCCAATTATAATCTTCTTTTGTTTCTTTTTTTTGTCCCTCACCCCTCTCCATCTCTCTCTCTCTCTCTCTCAGTGAGTATCGCTGTCGCTTCACCAACACAGACACCATGCTCTTCTGTATGAGGGTGATGGTGGGCGTCATCATTCTCTACGACCACGTCCACCCTGTCGGGGCCTTCGCCAAGACCTCGAAAATTGACGTGAGTGACGAGGGACACACACAGACACACACACACACACGGTATGTGCTTGCTGTCATAGGGTTGGATTTGGGTGTGTGTGTGTGTGTGTGTGTGCGTGTGAGCGCACATGTGTTTGTGTGTTTGCGTGTTTGAGGGTGTGTGCGTGAAGAGATCTGAGGTGACTGACCTTCACGGGGCCCCGGTATGTCTATCTGTGCCTCCTCAGATGAAGGGCTGCATCAAGGTGCTGAAAGAGCAGCCGTCCAACAGCGTGGAGGGACTCCTGAATGCACTGAGGTGGGTGTGCAATGCACCGCAGCACACACACACACACACACACACACACACACACACTGAAGGACAGACAGGCCCAGATGGACAGATATAGATGAGACTGAGACGGAACACACACACACACACACACACACTGAAGGACAGACAGGCTGAGATGGACAGATATAGATGAGATTGAGATTGAGACGGAACACACACACACACACACACACACACACACACACACGACATACAATGAGAGAAAGTGAAACAGACTGGGTAAGCTAGACAGAGAAAGAATGACCGCCAGAAAGAAAAAGACAAAAAGACGACCATTACAAATAGATATGTCAATACTGGAACACAATCAATGGGAGAAAGAGGAAATACTCAAATCATTATTGAGACAAGTCTCCATCCTCTTCATGACCTCCTATGCTTACCCTTCCTCTCTCTCCTCTTCCCCCAGGTACACGACAAGACATCTAAACGATGACAGCACCTCCAAACAAATCAGGGCCCTCCTGCAATGAGTGGTGGAGCGGCGGAGGAGGAGGTGGAGGGGTAACAGGGGGTGCAGAAGGAGGAGCCAAGGCGAGCACCAATGGCTGACACCCTGATTGTTTACAGCAAAAAGGAAGGAGGAAAAAAATATCTAAATGATCCCCAGGTTGAAAAAAATAGTTAATACAGACCTGATGATAAAAGGAGGAAAAGGAAATAATTATATATATTTATTGTCAGCTGTCCATCATTCTGTCTCTCATTTTGTAAAACAGAAAAAAGCCAGAAAAGAAAAACTATAAATATATATTAGAAAAGTGCAAAGCAGGGGAACACGCAAGATGAAAATAGGTAGGATCTAAGAATGAAAAGGAAGCTATACAACATGTAATGCAACATGTACAATATAATGAAAAGGTCAGAGTCATAGACAAACTACACTTTACATATTTTTAAAACAATAAAAAGGGTCATATTGCAATGGTAGTCCGAGGAGTATTTTTGCACAGTTTAAAAACAAAAAAACACAAAATAAAACCCACAGGATTTTGAGGTCGGGCGAGCATTCCGAACTTTTAGCCTTGCCCGCTTCCCTCAACGAGTGGGCCACGGACGGCGGGTTTGGAACGCAGCCATGGTCTCCCTTCTCGCCCCGTCTCCTGCCCCCGTCTCTCCTGATCTCCCTCGGCAGCCTCGGTCTCTGGCGCTCATCCAGGTGCGAGTGAAAGCAATGTGAAGGACAATGTCCGGAGATGTGCTTCCACCGGCCGTCATCTTATATCTTCGTACAAGGTTGAAAAAGGTTAACAAAATCCTTGACTGTACGGAGATGGCGACATAGAGCTCACTACTTTTTATTTTCAGAACGCATCTTGTTTTCCATACACAGCGCCTCTTCCTCGTCCCGTCTCTTGCTTGCTTCGTGCCCCTGGAAGAAGCAGTTAGCCGTGTGGTCCATTGCCCTGTGTCGATATACCTTAGCTATCTAGTGCTAAACCTCACCGGAAGTCGTTTTGGGCTCTTTTATCTTGAATCACCTTCTCTCGCTCTCTTCCCATGGTGCTATGGTGGTTAATACTCATTCATTATAGCTCACTAGAAAGCATTTGCCGTTAACAGCAGTGAGAGGCAATTCATCCATCTGTGCTGATTTATTGAATGTGGGGAAATCACTTGTCTGCAGAAGTGGCTGTCAACACTCCCTGTTGGTTTTTAGTGCGTTCTGGGATTTCAGGGCAGACATGTTAATACTATTCACCCTGTTCCCCTCTTTGGTGGTGACTACTACTCAACAGGCCCTCTTTGAGTTGTGTTCCGATCCCTTGGTGCTGATTGGCCCGTCCCTTGAAGCCATCAGGGCCTAACAAGGCCTGCATGATGGCGTACTGATCTCCCTTGAGTCAGTAGTAGGAATGAGGGAAATTAAAAGTTTGGCTTCTTGCCTGAATTAGAAAGCCTTTTAAGATGGAGAGAGACGATATGCTGAGGGCCAATCAGCGGAACACAAAGTCAGTAATAAAGGGACAGGGGGACAACCAGACCTTAGTGGGGACAGCAGAGAATGTTGCTCTGGGACACACCCATAGCAGCCACACTACTTCATGCGGTGCCAAAGCGGATTCGCTAACACTCTGACAGGCCGGGGGAGTGAAGGGTGGGGGTGGTCAGGATAAATAAAACCGCTGACACACGCAATGTCTCGCGCACATGCACGCACACACACGTGCACACACACACACACACACACACACACACACACACGCACACACACACACACACACACACACACACACACACACACACACACACACACACACACACACACACACACACACACACACACACACACACACACACACACGTGCGCAGACACAGGAGAGATAGGTGCGTTGGCGAGCAGAGGGGGGGGTGCTTCCGTCAGACATTACTAGTCACACCCGACCGGAGAGGGGGCACTTGTTCACAAGTAAAACAAAAAACTAACTTAAAGATTGTTTTCTCTTTTCACACAAGGCTGATCAAGAATGAAGAAAAAGTGATTGAATAAATGTTTATTTAAAAAGCTAATGAAAAAAAAAAGGTTTCAGAGAAAAATTTAAAACAAGTGCTGTACTTTGGATGTCTATAGCCCTTAGTCTGACTTCATTTGATCTTGAAATATATTTTCTATACAGGGGTATGTGCACAAGCATATTCTGTATAAATATATAGATGGCATGTTGTAAAAGTTCTGACAAAATGTGTAAATAAGGTGTTTTTATTCATTTTTAATTGTTCAGTGACGCTGAAATTGGGTACGTGTTGTCTCTCAGAAATTCCCATGCGTTTGGCTTGGACCACCATCAGATTTGCCATAGTTTTTGGTTTCAGAATTCCAATGTAATAATGGTCAATGGAATGGTAGGGGGGGGCAGTCCATTTGCTTGTTATTTTGTACATTTTGTGCAACAATAAACTTGTCATTTATTACATTCAACCAATGATGTAGTCCCGTTTTTGCCACAGCATTAAGACAGCTGCCTGTAGTAGCATAGCAATATGATATATGCCGTGTTCCATCCACACCAACATCACGATGGAGGAGTTTCAGAGAATGTACACTGAAAGAATCATTTGGTGGTTTCACATTTTGAATTTTAGATTCCTTCAAATTCATATAGATTTTTTATAAAAAACAAAATTTAGATGGATCAGGGTAGACCTGGACCCAGGTATTGCCACACGTAGTATGAAGGATTTTGACATCCAAGTAGACAATTATGTAATGAAAGGAAAATAACATCATAAAGAAAGCAGTTTAGGAATGTTTAAATATTGTTACTCCTACACGTAATATACTGAATTATATTTAATGATACCACAACATATGTTGATGCTGTGAAGGCCAGGTCTTACAGGAATTGGGGCCATTGTATAGCCGTTGCAGCTGAAGCAAGAATGGCATTGTGTCAACTTATGCTACCTACTAAAAGGTTGGATCAAGTAAATGTCTATCTACACAGATTACACATTTTAACTGACTCAAGCACATGGCACTGCAAGCCTCTCATGTTGGCCATGTAATTGCAATCAGTAAATGTTATTCCCATTTTCACCATAAGATGGAGCCAACATATCAAGTTTAAATAATATGACCCCAAACGAACACCAATTTGTAAAGATAATGACCCATTGGAAGAGCATTCCACCCCTCTGACAACATATTAATAGTACTTTATAGTAATTAATAACTCTATTGGTAAAACAGCTTATACGGCTTATAATGTAGCACATTTTGAGTTGGTCTGGCATGGCAGATTTTAGTAGACTATTAAGTGTGATACTGTAGCTGCAGCACACAGTAATCAATGTACAGTAATACATGTTAAGATAGTGTGTACCGTATGTTGAGGCGCTGGTTGTTGGTGCTCTGGAGGAGTCAGGGAGTAGCAGGGGGGCCACGCTGCAAAGTAGGCCAGGGGGACACAGGAGAGTGTGAGAGGAGTTAAATGTGGAAAAGGAGAGCAGCAACAGGGCACATGGTTCTCATATGTACCATCATCTTATAAGGGCATCGCTCCCGGAGCCCATACATATATAATAATATATCTATGTGTTATTATGTTATATTATAGAAGCGAACAAGCCGTGATGTATAGGGAATCACTTGCGCTAGACAATAACAGAGGCATGACTTGTTTAGAAAGCAGCCAAATTAATCACCAAGAGAGATGGGAGAGAAGGAGGGAATGAAGGAAGAAGCCTAGGTATGCGTGCATCTGCATGCAATAACGCGTGTGTGTGTTATGTCTCTTTCTATCCATCTAGCTATATGGTATGACCTGAGCTTCACAGAACCTCCGCAGGAAAGTGTGTCGGGCGAGTGTTGGTGTTCACCGTCCAAATGACAACACATTTAACTGGTAAAAGGTGTTTTTGTTTTTCCCGCTCACAACTTCCGTTCATCATGGACCCATGAAAAGTTTAATGACAAGGCGTTCCGGCTCCCTGCTGAAGGAGGCCCAGCCCCGACTCTCTCTTTAACGACCTGTATCTGTATTCACTGCAGGGTGCTGTGGCGAAAGGCCTCTCTAAATGACTTAAAAACAGTAAACGGAGGCAGTGGGGGCTGCAGGCAGGTGACATCCATAATTACACCACACACGGAGTGGATTGCAGAAAAAATGAGCTGTGGCCAAGCCTTATAGTAAAGTCCAGGGGAGGGGAAGCTGTTGAACGATTAACCGCCGTTAATAGTCAAAGCAGCTCCGCTCCTGTGGAATGTTTTACAAATAACCCCTGCTGGTATTGTCGGTTGTCAACTGTTCTTTTAGGATTTCACCACACACACACACACACACAGAGAAAGAGAGAGAGACACGCACACACACATACTCACACACACACACACACACACACACACACACACACACACACACACACACACACACAGAAAGACACACACACACACTTTTATCACAGGGCACGGCCAAGCAAAACCGGTGCGATTAACCGCTAACTGCCCTCGTAGAGGCGGGAACATATTATCGAAGACAAACGCTTTGCCGCCTTTTGCCAAACAATCCCGGGTTGGCCGAGAAGTGAGCCAGCACACACTCATTCACTCCTTCACATACTATATATACGACTGCAAATATTCCATCATATCAGCGGTCAGATTTTCAATGCAATGCAAATCTGACCACATTACCAACCGTCACACACACACACACACACACACACACACACACACACACACACACACACACACACACACACACACACACACACACACACACACACACACACACACACACACACACACACACACGCACGAGTGGGGGGTGTACACCCAGACAAAGGAGGAGTTGTATACCTGGTCCTTTCATGGGTTCAATCGTTCATTTCATTTCCTTTGTATTGTTATTTTAGGTGCTTTATGTATGGGGGGGTCAGGAGGGCATACAGCATAATGGAGGAGGGAGAAGCATGGATTATGACGCACCTCGTGGATAGAGGGGGCATGTACAGGACGCACGCTTAATAACAACACAAACGTCACCGCAATATTTACAACGGAAATCTGTTGAGGTCATAGGAGATGTGGATGGTATAGAAGAAAAGGGATGTCAACACAGGATGGGATAGTTCTGGATGTGGGTAACACACAGGATATCATTATCCTCTTCATCTGCCCATGAGGGGTAAAGCCCATCTCTAGGGACCCCCCACCCACAACCCAGTCCACCACTAGCCCACCAGCGAGGTGCACCTTGTTTGAGCAAAAGATTAATGGAAAAGTGTGGGTTGGGGGGGGGGGGGGTGTTTAAACCAGGGAAAATAAAGGAGCAAAGGAGTGAGAGTATGCACACTGAGAATATAAAAGGAACTTAATAAAGGAAAGAGTGGTGAAACACTTCCCGTGGAAAATGTGTTCATGTTGTGCTTGGTAAATGATTCAAGGTGCGCTGCAGACCTGAGCCTGTTGCTAACAGAAAAAAGAGAAAAAATAACAGTTTCGTTAGGTGAGCCGGGACTCAGTAGAGCAGATCCCAGGTTATTATAGGGTACCCCAACTTCTGCGGCTTGGATGTTAGCAGAGCATGTATGTTGAAAGCAAACACTATCTTGTGTTCGTAGATTTGATGGTGTCTCACAAACAAATACATTTGATCAATGCAGTAAAAAACAACAAACGATTGCCGTTGATTTGTTAATGATCGATGCTGATTTTCGAGTAAAGTTGTGTTGCACGTATATCACGCCCCTATGAATCTATATTTAAGTCAGCGTATATGACTTATAAAAGAGCTCTTTGTTTGAGACCGAGCCGGAGAATGTATGTGCGCAACAGCTGCTTGCCCTTGCAGACATACGCGTACGATTTACACGGTTACATAAGATGCTGAAAACATGCGTGAAACATGTGATTCCTTTCCCTCTTTCTTAAACACATACACACTCACGCTCTCTTGATCCCATCAGCCTTTCAGCTCCGTGGCGGTGAAGGAGTTAAATACTGCAGAGGGGGAGGACCTAAGGCCGGGGGTTATTTGCATATCGGGCGGGAAGCTGTGGCTTTTGTTGTCGTTACCCAGACGAGACTCCGCCCCCTAAATGACCGCACTGGCGGGAAAAACCGGCACCAGCGCAAAGCCACTTAACGGAGCTGCAAGAACAGCCGTGCACGCGCAGACACACACACAGTCTGTTACACACATAACTCGATCGCTATTTCACTCATACCGAGCCATACACACACACACACACACTCACACAGTCTCTGTAACACAAATATTCTCTCTCTCTCCCTCGCTCGCTCTCTCTTAC
>NW_028178626.1:0-10000 GCF_964030765.1 Micromesistius poutassou | reverse complement strand
GGAAAGGAGTTAAGAGTTGTTAAAAGCAAGAGAGCAAAAGGTCGGTTTTTAAATTAGACTTAAAAACTGGCAAGGACTGGTAAGGACTTAGTATGGGGTGGAAGGGGATTCCATGATTTAGGACCAGCAACAGAGAATGCACGGTTGCCTTTTGTTATGGAAGGAGTCGTGCATAGACACGTGCGCTGTGTGTGTGTGTGTGTGTGTGTGTGTGCACATACACACACTCACTCAGTCTCCCTTCCCCCCCCCCCCCAAACACACATACACATACGCTCACACAGACACACTCCCACACATACAAATCAAATATATAAAACACACTTACAACACTTACAACACACACACACACACACACGTCACACACAGAGCGGCCTTTGTTTGGTCGTGAGTCATTCTAGAAACAAGTGGAATCCCAAACAAAGGCGGCTCTAGGACCCAGCGATGCCCGACCGGCCGTTAGCGTCAACGGGCCGGCTTGAGTCACCACTGCACACACACACAGCGAGCGACAGACACACATGTGTGTGCGTGTCTGTGCATTAAAACTGTGAGGTTATGCACATGCATATGTGTGTGTATGTATCTATATATGCATACATGCGTGTGTGTGTGTGTGTGTGTGTGTGTGTGTGTGTGTGTGTGTGTGTGTGTGTGTGTGTGTGTGTGTGTATCAATCTCTATAAATGTGTGTGTTTGTACACTAGTGTGTGTGTGTGTGTTGAGGGATTGTCTGACTGCATCTCAGACCCCCCTCCCCCCCCCCCCCCCCCCCCTAAACTCGGGGGTTGGGGGTGGGGGGCGGGGGGGGGGGGTTCATGGCGCCGGGGAGACTCCTGAGCTCTACAGACGTCTCATTCAGCCCGCGCCCCTCACCCAGCGCCTGGCCCTCCACTTTCCGTCCGCAGAGCGAGAGTCCGTCTCCCCGAACAAACACTCCTCTCTCTCTCCCTCCCTCTCTCGCTCGGCCCGGACCTCATAAAACCGTGTCTGTTCCTGACGGGAATCCCCACTTTAAAAAACCCCACCGGAGAGAGACGGAGAGACGGCCGAGGGATAGCCTCACCTCGCTCTCCTCGTCTCCTTCCTCCTCCTCCGCCTCGTTCCCTCTCTTCTCCCGCGCCTTTCGTCTCTCACCTTTCCCCCAGTTTACCGGGCTGCTGATGGAGAGGAGAGATTAACTGCATCCATGTGTACTCATGTATTCCTCCATCCCCCCCCCCCCCCCCCCCCCCCCCACCCCCCCCACCCGCCATCGCATGCAGAAATAGACGTGAGACAATTTAAATAACTCACATTGACTAAAGTGTTGCACAGCTCAGAGCAGGCGAGTGAAACAGGACTTAAAAACAAAACTCCCACATGAGCATCAATACACACACAGGCTCGAATCGACAAATCACAGGCTCGAATCTACAAATCACGGGCTCAAATCTACAAATCACGGGCTCAAATCTACAAATCACAGGCTCAAATCAGTCTGTCCTTGGCATCGTGACATTTTCTATTGAGGTCAAGGAAAGGAGGTTAGTAAAGGACATAGAACATACAGCTGTGTGTGTCATAGAAACGGAAGGAAATGTTCTTCTGCAGAACGATTCGACCAAGGGGAAGCATGTAAATAGAGAACATAATGGGACTGAGAATGGAGCCATGTGGGACTCCACAGGAGAGACTAGTTTTGAGGACTGGAAGAACTGCATACGCTGAAGGAGAAACTTCTAGTGCCGAGATGGGATGTGAGCCAGATCACGGTGGTGCCACCAACACCAACCTTACACCGGAGACGGCCCTTTCAAATGTTGTGATCCAGTGTACTGAACACTGAACGAGGTCAAGAAGAACCAGGGCCGCGCAGTCTTTCGTCCCCATAGCGGTCAGCGCGGACACGGGCGGATGGCGGTGTTTACATCACGTGGACCAAAAGGTGGACCCCTGGCGGATACAGGAAGCATGACTCCAGGGGGGGCGGGACTTCCTCCTCCTCCTGAGAGATATCAGTTTCAGACGCTTATTCTGAAAGCGACATCTCTCAGGAGGAAGTCCCGCCTCCCTCCCCTGGCCCTGGCCCGTCAACGTTCAAAGCGTCCCCCCATCCCAGATATCCTCTCTTCCCCTCCCGTGGGGTGGGAACGCGCAGGACCGAGGCTACGCCAAACATGTTGGTTTAGCGCTAAGCTGCGATTAGCTGGGCGGGAACAACACCCCGGAGGAATGCCAGGAATTCACCAAAACACCGTTCAGCTCATCCCCGGCCGCTCATTGTCCCTCATTGTGGACGGTGTCCCGGCCGCTGGGGTCTTTTGAAAGGACAACAGAGTGAGAGAGAGGGGGTCTACATTTCTGTGTCTAGTTGTAATGTGTCTTATTCCACAACATCACTGAATACTAATTGTGTTTTTGTATTATTGACTGATTACATTTTGAAGCTGAATTCATAGCAATGTAAATGTAGTTTTTCCTTTGACATAAATACATGAATTCATTTAATTGAGATAGGTTAATTTAGTTTGTGGGTGTGTGAGTGTGAGTGTGCGTGTGCGTGTGCGTGTGAGAGAGATAGAGACAAATATAATATGGCTATCATACAATGTCATAGCAGTACCCTAATTGATCAAAAACACCTAATTAGACCCAATTCACAGAATGCTTAATCAAAATGCCAACACAGTTATCATGACAATGGAGTACAATGGTTGTAACAGGCATTGAATTAAAGGAATTACATCCTGGACTTCATATCTAGAGGCTTGAGAATGAGGGTGTACAAGTCTTCAAATGATAACAGCTTAGGAGTGTGCAGTAGTAGTAGTAGTAGTAGTAGTAGTAGTAGAAAATAATTAAATAGAGATAGAGAATAGAGAGAGAGAGAGAGCAAGTGAGAGAGAGACAGAGAGAGGGATTGAGAGACCTTGGCGATGTGTTTCAGGTTCAACTGCTACATAACTAAAGTAGTTAGTAAAGTAGAGTTAGTACATTTAACATATTTTAGAATATAATTGTGTTAGTGTGAATCATCCCTTAAACTTTTCCAGTGAGTGACTCATTCACATCTCCTAGAGAGGGTGAGAACACGAAGAAGATAGAATACGTTTGTTTCCCTCAATAAGAACACACGGTGTTTGTCACCATCTCGTGGACGTCTGGTGCAATTACAATAGTTTTTAATTTTATTCACCCTGAACTTTTCATAGAGAGGTCGTCATCAGACTTAACCAATGTTGAGCTGAGCTGCCTCTCAATCGGTATCATCACGAATACCTTGCCTTTGTTTTACTTAACTTTATTGATATCAATAGTTTACACTGGTAGGCCTACAACACAGAACTGAAAATGCACATTTTAGCTATTTATTTTTGTCAGGCGTAAATTAATTCACTCTGACCCAGTAGCATCCAAATACATCATTGTATTCAACAATATCACAGATGTCATCTTCGTTTTGGCGCCGCCTATTAATTTAAACTCTTTTTTAAACATTTCATTTACCGGGAAAAGCTGAGCCAAGTACCAATTGAAAAATGCTTATTATCTTCAGTGATCAAAAGTGGGTCAAAAGTGAATGGGATTGTGCTATACCTATTCATCCAGATGGCTTCCAATTGGGCCCGGAGTCCTGACTCATTGTATATGGCTGGAGATAGTGAGACATCCTACTACTCCAATACTCTCAATAGCAATCCATAGGATGCCTCTTAGCATACAGGCTTCAGAACAAGGCGGAACCAGTGGGAACCAGCGTGACCCAATGAATGTTTGCGGTGGCTTAATGACCTACTAGTTGTTTAAATTTATTTTTCATTTCTTGTGCCCCACAATCTGGGAAGGACACTAGTCTTAAACCAGAGAAGCTAATTCAACTGGGCCGTTCTGAAGTGGTGCCAGCCAACCTGTGGGCTTTGGACTCGGAAGGCTGTGGACTGAGAGGGCTTTTTACCCCCATTATTGTAAATTATCCATTTGTGCCAAAAGTAACTACAGGAAATCGCAGATTTGACCCTCGCAGGTGCAGAGTTATAATCAACGAGTTGTATGTGAAATTACGCAAAAATAAACATTGTTGTATTTTTGAGTGTGTAGTGCAAGTTTAGTTTTTAAATAAATGTACACATTTGAGAATCACATCACAGATTGGCAAACCAATTCACAGATTTACATCTATTCTGCAATTAGAAAAAACTATTAAAAACAAAAAAGTAAAAAAAAACTTTCAGTTACGAAAATTGGGACTTCCCGAACGATGCTTCCTATATCCTATAGGCCTACTCTGTCTGGCAGGGAAGGCGGAGAGCGAAAGTTCTCTGAATGGTCGAGTCTTGGACATGGAAAGAGGTTTGTAGACTGATTGACCATCGCTGGGCCGCAGTGAGACCACATTGATGCCGGTCATGAAGAGGCCCAGGCTCCCTTTGGTGCATTGGTTTCATCTCACCTTCTCAAATAGCAGCCAGCTCCTTGATAGTCCGTATACTCCACCAAGCCATCGAAACACAGCGACGGAAACAGGAACACATCAACCCTGCCTGGACACTCCGAGGGGGGGGGGAGAGACGGCCTGTGTAGATAGCTTTACTGTTTAACTGTTTGACCCTAAAGTGTTTACTGTATTATGAGTGGGTCTCGCGGGATTTAACTTCACGTGTTTTGGTTGTGATTACCGGGAACTGGTTATGAATGAATTCGATGTTACACTGTGGATAACAATAAAGAAGATTCTACCTTTACCATTCGGACACGTATAATAACAAAACAACAGCCTGGTTGCTCTCCAACCTCAAGCCACGAGGGAAAAGATACAGCAAAGGAGGAGACCTGAGCTTTCACCACTAGATGTAGTGGTTTAGACGCACGCATGAGTTAGGATCCGTGTGCCTCTCTCACTCAGGAACAACGAGGTGCTTGTTTGTTAAAATATCATATCTTCTACCAGGAAGACAACGCGGACAAACCAAAGCATCGCCTTCTCCGAAACAATGAGGACGTGCTCAGGGAAACGTATTCCCAGATGGCCCCAGATGGCGTGTTGAAACACAATTCAACACATCATTACCAAAGCGCCATTAAAATGCTGAGTCAGGATGCCGAGGCTTCAGGCATGCATTGCTTTATTGAACTATTGACCGGCAGACTTAGGACAGACAGACAGACAGACAGACAGACAGACCGACAAGTGCTTTGATGGGACCAGTACAACCAGTTTGCTTTGAGGTCCATATAGATTAATTCAAGTCGGACCTGCTTTGAAGGGGCGGTAACATCATGTGTCATTATAACATTATCAGTCCTTAGTCAAAAAGAACACACTAAAATATTGAACTTCCTCCACAGTTATTTGCATTCATCATCCGGGAGTAGTTTACAGTTTACATAACCTTTACTTCCTGATTCAGTGAGTGGTAAACACGCCGCTAGTTTCGCAGAAGAAGGCATGATACACAGCAGAAACCGTCAGAGAAACAACTTCCTTCCCAACATGCACACCAAACAGCCTCAGTCAGATTGGAGGATGGGGTGCAAGGAACGGGCGTGGCTTACAGAAAGAAAAGCCTGTCCGTCCCTCCTGTTGTTGGGGTGGGGTAGTGACTCAGGCTTAGCCCCTTTGTGTACAGGCAGTGGCACTGTCCAGTAGTAGTCTTCTTCTCTAGGTAGAGCACATTCTACACCTTTAGTCTATCGATTCTGGGAGGTTGCACGATATCACAGTCTAAAGTTTCTGCAGCATTTCGACACCATTGAAAGATACACGTACATTTTAAAAAACAATTCAAAAAACAAAATCCAGTTCAACTTCTACTCTGATGCGAGAGTTTGAATCCCGTGTGTAGTCAAACAGAACGGAGCACATTCAATGGTGCCACTGTTGCATTTCATAGACGTATAATAGCAGGGCCCTAAATCATATGAGCCTGTATTACAGTAGCCCACATGAGGTTAAAAATAGCATTTTTTTTTTTCAGTCAAATCAGATACAAATGCTTACATTAACGGAGGTTCACATTGTGTTCATGCTGTGAAAAATTGTTTGCAGAGGTGCAGAGTGTCACATACAGACAGCTATCAATGAAGCTGTCAAACAACGTCAAAAAGCAAATGAACAAAGCTGTACAAAAATGCAAAACTAACAAAAGATGTGGCATCATTAAGCTGCATACGTAAAAAAATATGTTTTGTTTATACATCTATATAGATAATATACAAATAATCCATAGAAACCATAAATATAGTATCCATTGCCATAAACATCCAAGTCGCATAAATACTCTAAAAATACTAAATTATGTACATTAATTTCCATCATTCTTTGCAAGTGGTGACAAGAAAATAGGACGGCAGTTCCTGTTTTGAAATGGTTGGGTCCGTGGTCCTCCAGGAGAAGGACGGGGGGGGGGGGGGGGGGGGGGGCCACCTCAGGAGGGCTGGGGGCACGAGGCGGCGAGCTGTGGGGGGTTTGTGTGGTCGTTTTGTACCTTGGAAAGGCCTTTGAAGGGACATTTGGTCCAGGACTGCGAGTCTGTGTAGAACTGCGACAAAACAAAGAAAAAGGAGACGGGCTTGGTTAAGGAAGTCTAGTGTAAGTGTAAACGTATAGGGTCAATGCATCTCATGTCGGGACTGTGTAAGTTAGGCGAAAATGCACTTCCTGTGATTAGTTTGGCTGTTAAACAAACAGGCCACATGCTTTGATACATAATACCTATCTGTATGATAAATAGTAGTAGTTGTACAAAGCAGTAGGAATACAAGTATAGGCCTACCAGTATAAGTAGGATAATTACTATGGTAAGCATTAGAATGATATAGTACAAGTATGATACATGGTTGTATAAGTATGATATAGTATAGGTATGATACATGGTAGTATTAGTATGATAAGTAGTATTAGTAGGATACAGTATTACTACTATACATAGAAGCATTGGTTTGATTATAATAGTATAAAAAACAATGCTTAGTAGTAGTAAATATTAGTAAGTATTAGTATGATAATAACAAAGGTAAGACATGATTTGCGGTTGCATTTAAAAATAAAGGATTTTTTTAAACGTGTTAATGAAGTTTCAAGGTTAAAAAAAGGCTGATAGGAAAGGACTGCAAAGACTGAAAAAATATCTAAAAAGATAAATAATAGTGTAGGATGCCAAGCACAGATTACACTTTAAACGTGGAACGCTGTGAAACATTGTGGGAGGAGAACTGTCTGAAAAGTTTGAAAGAACAGAACATAACAGAGCAGCTGAGATCAGCCGGCTGCCCTGCAGTCTTCGTCTCTGACACAAGCGTGACACGAGGAGAAGTTATGCAATCTGCTATTGATCTGATATCTCCAGCAGTTCCCCTCAGGCTCACACACCATGCCGGAACCTGGAAACCATCTCCTCACCCCTTCTACGGTTCTTTTGGTTTTACTTTTTCCCCCGCAGTTATTTTGTGCGTCAAGTATTTGTACTTTAAATGTCTTCTTGTGGTTTAGCCTAGCGTCTACCTGGAGTATGCTGAGATATCATCACACCTGCTGTATCTGCCCGCGGCGGCACTTTCATCACCAACCTAATCAATGCTGCGTGTGTCTGAGCCTTGACGTTGGATGTGATCAAACTGATCAAACTGGAGACTGCAGTCATGCATCATATTCTACGTGTCACAAGAGCAGAATGAGAATACAGATGAAGGGTTTTTAGACTCACCTTGACACAGAGACTAGGGTCGGCGGCCACCTTAGTGAACGTCACCTGGAACACAACCACCAATGAGGTTAGGACCCTAATACACGAAGGCCAATGAGGTTATGACTCTTAAACATACCTCTTCAATGTGGGCGGGTCGTCATTAGGTTTTAATCACGGGAGACGCGCTTTCCCGGGAAATCTGAATCTGATCAAGACTATTTCCTGATTCCCGGGAAAGGTTATGATGGGAAATAAAATAAAATAAAAAGCGCAATGACTGCGCGTCTATTGTTGTCATACGGTAACGTTGATGGAGGCGAAACTCGAGCCCTGGGAAAGGACACTGAAACGAAACAGAGAGACGCTGATCCTCCGGAGCCGGTCCGTGGACTCCAGCCACACCGGACACACACAACCACGCCGGACACACACAACCACGCCGGGCACACACAACCACGCCAGACACACACAACCACGCCGGACACACACAACCACGGTCAGCCTAACTCTAGCCCCGGGAAAGGAGCGACACACACGGCGAAACTCTGATCAGTGTCCCCCTCGGGAGCGGGTTCGTGGACTCCAACCACGCCGGACACAACTTAACTTTGAGTGATTATTCCCGTTTACAGCTGCTGGCCAATCAGTGGCCAGCAGCCTGTTTACGTCACACAAAAGTACCTACTCCGCTCGCTTGGAACCTCGACGGAGGTAGTACTAAAAAAAAAGTACCCGGTACTAGGTACCGGGTACTTTTTTTGCCAATGGAAACGCAAAAAAGGCGTGGCGAGTCGAGTCGAGCTGGTACTGGGCGGTGGAAAAGCGGCATAAAATATGACGACCAATGAGGTTAGGACTCTAAAACACGACGGCCAATGAGGTTAGGACTCTAAAACACGACGGCCAATGAGGTTAGGACTCTAAAACACGACGGCCAATGAGGTTAGGACTCTAAAACACGACGGCCAATGAGGTTAGGACTCTAAAACACGACGGCCAATGAGGTTAGGACTCTAAAACACGACGGCCAATGAGGTTAGGACTCTAAAACACGACGGCCAATGAGGTTAGGACTCTAAAACACGACGGCCAATGAGGTTAGGACTCTAAAACACGACGGCCAATGAGGTTAGGACTCTAAAACACGACGGCCAATGAGGTTAGGACTGTGAGGGAGACTGACCTTGCTGGTACGGGTGGTCTGGGCGGCGTGCGGGAGGTCCCGACAGACTCCGTCATCCCTCCCCATCCGACACAGCGACACCACCACGTCCACCGGGCACGCCGGTTGCCATGACAGCTTCTCTTCCATCGGGTCAAAGATCACTCCGAACCATAATTCGTCCTTACCTAGCGCCGGGGGGGGGGGGGGGGGGGGGGGAAACGAAACGGACGGTAAGTATGCAGGTTGTTCTTTCTTAATCCTTGGATTAATTTATTAATTTTACATTTAGAAGACGCTTTTATCCAAAGCGATTCACAGTAAGTACATTTATCAGAAGAAAGTGAACTGTCGGTACAGTAAGGACATTCATAGAACCAAGTGCCGAGCACTGACAATCGTTAGGGTAACCCATTCCAGGTATACGACAAGATAGCTAGGATAAGATGCTGCGCAAAAGCATTAAAAGTATTATTTTTGAACGTTTTTACAAGTTACATTTATGTAAAGACAGGAGAGACAGGGCTCAGATTTTAAGGGTTTGAAAGGACAATTAATAAAATAGTTTAGTAAAACTTCAACTGAGGGTCAATACAGAAAATGAGCAGTGCTAAAAAAAAAAAATATATATATATATATATACACTTTAAAATCTAGAGTAATACTGACTTTTTTTTTTGTCTTTGAAGGGGCAGACTCGGACCCTGGGAGCGTCCATCACTGCCGACCAGCCCTGTGGGAGAGAGAGCAGCGGTCAGACTGGGGGGGGGGGGCAGGTGGAGGGGGGAGGGGGGTCTGGAGGGGGGGAGGGGGTCTGGGGGGGAGGGGGGGGTCAGGTGGAGGGGGTTCGGGGGGGGGGTCTGGAGGGTCTGGAGAGGCTTGGCCCTCGGGTCGGCACTAGAAGATGAGGTGAGTGGGAGCAGGTGTTTGTCTTTAAAGCACAGGTTGGTTTGACAGCCAGTCGAAAGGTTCTGGGTTCCAACCCCATTAGCTCTGTAGGCCTGGCCTGGGAGGGGGGGGGGGGGGAGGGGGGGGGTCTATGATCATGAAGAAGAGTGTAGAAATAGCCTCACCTCAATGCAGAGGCAGGGCAGTGGTCTGGAGAAAGAAAGAGAAACCTTCTTCACTGCCTCCTCCTTCTTTATCTGGAGAGAGAGAGGGAGGGTTAGAT
>NW_028178627.1:22500-26623 GCF_964030765.1 Micromesistius poutassou | reverse complement strand
AGATGCATCCCTGTGCCTTTCTGTCCCGGCGATTGAGTGCCGCGGAAAGCAACTATGACGTTGGCAACCGGGAGTTGCTGGCGGTCAAGGTCGCCTTGGAGGAGTGGAGACATTGGCTGGAGGGGGCACAGCATCCATTCATTGTGTGGACCGATCACAAGAATCTTGAGTATATTAAACAAGCTAAGAGACTAAATTCACGCCAGGCCAGGTGGGCATTGTTTTTTAACCGTTTTCGCTTCACGTTGTCTTACAGGCCGGGGTCCCGGAATGTCAAACCAGACGCCCTGTCACGCATCTACGACCCTGAGCCTGTTGCCAAAGAACCAGAACCCATCCTCCCACTGAACTGTGTGGTTGGAGTGGTTACTTGGCAGATAGAACAGGAGGTGAAGCAAGCAAATGGTGAGACGCCCCCACCCAGTGGGTGCCCAGAACATCGTTTGTTCGTCCCTGTTGATTTGCGCCCACAGGTAATTCATTGGGCTCACACCTCGCTGCTCACCTGCCATCCGGGAATCCGGAGAACCATGTTCGCCATCTCCCAACGGTTCTGGTGGCCATCCATGGAGTCGAGGGTCCGGGAGTACATCGAGGCATGTTCGGTCTGTGCTCGCAACAAAACATCCTCCGGGCCACGCATGGGACTCCTGCAACCATTGCCAATCCCCTCCAGACCGTGGTCGGACATTTCCATGGACTTCGTCACAGGGCTTCCAGTTTCGAAGGGTAACACCACGGTCCTGACCGTGGTGGATCGTTTTTCCAAGATGACACATTTCATTGCCTTACCAAAACTGCCCTCAGCTAAAGAAACCGCTCAAATTATGATGCAGAATATTTTCAGGATCCATGGATTTCCTAAGGACATTGTGTCAGACCGGGGCCCCCAGTTCATCTCCCGGTTCTGGAAGGAGTTCTGTCGGCTCATCGGTGCCACAGCAAGCCTGACATCAGGATATCACCCGGAGGCCAACGGCCAGACCGAACGCCTCAACCAACAGCTGGAGACCGGTCTCCGATGCCTCGTGTCCCAGAACCCGACTTCGTGGAGCACCCACCTAGTCTGGGTGGAATATGCCCACAATTCTCTGCCCACCTCTGCCACAGGTTTCTCCCCATTCAAGTGTGCCTATGGTTACCAGCCTCCTGTGTTTGCTGACTCTGAGCCAGAAGTATCAGTTCCCTCCGCCCACGCCCTGGTTCGCCGCTGCCACCGCATCTGGGCCGCCGCCCGTCAAATGCTCATCCGTCAGGGGGACAGAGTCAAACGGGCAGCAGACCGAAGACGCCGTCCTGCACCCGAGTATCGGCCCGGGCAGAGAGTGTGGTTGTCAGCTAAGGATCTTCACCTTAAGGTTCCCTCTAAGAAGCTGGCTCCACGGTTCGTGGGTCCTTTCCCCATCACCAAGGTCATCAGTCCAGCTGCCATTCGTCTCCGTCTGCCCAGGTCCCTCCGGGTCCACCCCACTTTCCACGTCGGTCAGGTTAAGTCCACTAAGGACAACCCCATGGTCCCGGTCACCAAGCCTCCACAGCCTCTAGAAGCAGCCGATGGGGGTTCACTTTATAAAGTAAAGAGTCTGTTAGCTGTACGCAACAGAGGCCGGGGTAAACAGTTTTTAGTGGACTGGGAGGGATACGGGCCAGAGGAGAGACAGTGGATCCCACGGAGTTACATAGACGACCCTTCCCTTATTCAAGACTTTTATAGGGATCATCCGGAGTTGCCTGGTCCGTCAGGTGTCGGCCCTAGAAGGGGGGGTTCTGTCACACCGCGGTGAGGTCAAGTTGGGTTTTTGTCCTGTCTCCATGTCTTGTCCTGTCATTTCCTGTTTTATTTTGAAAAGTAACTCTCCTCTCGTTTCAGGTCACTTGCCCTTCCTCATGTGTCTTGGTCTGATTGCCTGCTGAGTGTTTCCACCTGTTCCCTGTTACCCTGTGTATTTGAGTCGGCGTCTCCCTTTGTCTTGTGTCAGTGTGTTCGTCTTTGTTCATACCTACGTACGTTCACTCCTACCAACCACAGTCTTGTCTCTGCTCTGCATTCGCCTTTGGTCGCTTTTGGTTTTTGTTCCGGTTCCTCGAAGAAGAGTGATTTTCAGTTGTAAGTTTCAAAGCATAGTTTAGTTCCTTAGTTAATGTTTTCATAGCCTTTTGTTTTCTCCATTTGGAGTGATCTTTTGTTTGCTCACGTTTTCATAAATTAGTGCCACCAGTTTTCAGGAGAGTTTGAGTTCTTATAGACGTTTCATAGTCTTTTGTGTTTTCCTCCTTTTAGTGGAGTGATTATTATTTTGTATCTTTGTAGTCTTGTTTCTCCCTAGGACAACCTTAGTTGAGTTAATTTTCATAGCCTGTTTTTGTTACTCGGTCCTGGAATTATCTTACCTGATTCTGTCAATAAAGACTTTTATTGAAGAACCCCAAAACCCTGCATCTGCGCCCTGTATCCTAGCCTGGTCGTGACAAGAACCACACACACACACACACACACACACACACACACGTGTCCGTGGGGGCAGGGCCAGGAGAGGACGCGTTGTTGGAATTGGAACAGTGCTTGGGCTACCACTGATGACGTTTATCGAGAACGCAAGTACACGAGAACACACGAGAACGCAAATTGAGAAACGGCTTCTCTCTCCCCACGCTCCAAATGAGAAACTGGGAGTTAGAGGAAGACATTTTCTCCTCTTCCGTCTGAGGAGGAGCAGAAGGAGGAGGAGGAGGAGGAGAGGGGTACATTAGATCCACTCGGAGGAGGAGGAGGAGAGGGGTACATTAGATACACTCTGAGGAGAAGAAGGAGGAGGAGAGGGGTACATTAGATACACTCTGAGGAGGAGGAGGAGGAGAGGGGTACATTAGATACTCTGAGGAGGAGGAGGAGGAGAGGGGTACATTAGATCCACTCTGAGGAGGAGGAGGAGAAGGACGAGGAGAGGGGTACATTAGATCCACTCTGAGGAGGAGGAGAGGGGTACATTAGATCCACTCTGAGGAGGAGGAGGAGGAGGAGGAGAGGGGTACATTAGATACACTCTGAGGAGGAGGAGGAGGAGAGGGGTACATTAGATACACACACTCTCTGTCTCTCTCTCTCTCCCCGTCTCCCTCTCCCCCCTGTCTCCCTCTCCCCCCGTCTCCTCTCTCCCCCCCGTCCCCTCTCTCCCCCTGTCTCCCTGTGATTGGACGACACTGTGGATCAGAGTGAGCGTCCGTTAACCTGCTGACCACTGATTGGTCAACGAGCAACAGGTGTGCAGCCTCCCCCAGCCCCAGGTTGGTTTTCAAGTCTCGTGAGAACCCTTCCTCTCTCTCTCTCTCTCTCTCTCTCTCTCTCTCTCTCTCTCTCTCTCTCTCTCTCTCTCTCTCCCTCCCCCCCGTCTCCCTCTCCCCCCCGTCTCTCCCCCCGTCTCCCTCTCTCCCACCGTCTCTCCCCCCCGTGGGAGACAACATTTAATTGGAGAGAAAGGGGGAGGGGAGAAAGAGACCCACAAGGTCACCAGAGAGAAAGGGGGAGAGAGAAAGGGAGGACCCCTCCAGACAGAGACAAAGAGCCGCCTCCTCTCCTCTCTCCGGGCGTGCGTCTGAGGACCAGGCGGGCCCGGGGCGGCCGCCTGCCCTCCGCGGCCCAGCCACGGTGGCCCGTCCCTGGGGAGACGGGGAGCGGTGGCCCCCGGCCGTCCTGGAGCTCAGCGGGAGAGAGGGCGTGGTCGCCGGGGGCCGGGCAGAGACACGGAGAGGGGAAGGGGACGGCCGGGTCTCCTCGCCGGGCGCCGGAAGAGCCGCCGTGACGGAGGGAGGGCTGAGGCTGGAGGTTGAGATCCCGGTGTGGAGCGACTGGTTTGGTCTCTCTCTCTCTCTCTCTCTCTCTCTCTCTCTCTCTCTCTCTCTCTCTCTCTCTCTCTCTCTCTCTCTCTCTCTCTAGTGGGCGTGTCCCCCTAGCTGTGTGACGGACAGATGAGCATGGTTTGCTACGGTCCACCGGGTAGGCTGGTGGACCGACCTATCCAGCCTACGTCTAGGAGGACACGCCCACTTGGGATGTCACTCAAACACAGGAAGAGGCGGGTTTAAAAAAAAGAAAAAAGGTTTGTAATGGTCCCTCCCCCCAATG
>NW_028178627.1:0-17500 GCF_964030765.1 Micromesistius poutassou | reverse complement strand
ACCAGTGTCCTCTCAATAGACAGCAGAGCTAGGCTGCTTAAACAGCCATGGCCCATTGTGTTATGGGTGTAGGACTTGAGCCTCTTTTGTGACATATTTCAGCCGTAATATCCTCACATAGCCACAGGGAGCAGCACCGAGCACATACAATAGTTAAGAGGTAATATCCTCACATAGCCACAGGGAGCAGCACCAAGCACATACAATAGTTAAGAGGTAATATCCTTGCATGGCCACAGGGGGCAGCACCGAGCACATGCAGTAAAGCTGCAACACTTGCACATAGTCAAGAGGGGGAAACAACGGACACACAGATGAAGTGAGCAGGTTTAAACGTTGTAGAAGAAGCCTACTTTTACCTGTCTATTTAAGCACCATTTTCAGCTTTGGAAGGGATCGCCACAAGCCAGAGAGATTGCCACAAACCAGAGGAGGAATCGCCACAGCAGAATCTCCCGGGAAAGGTTATGGCTAACCCTAACCCTAGGGCTAACCCTAACCCTGCCCTAGCCGTATCGTTAGAATCTCGTTAGAATCTCTTTGGCGGCGTATCGTAGATATAAAGCTTAGAGACGCTCCGCGCATGTTATACACAATTGCTCTCCTTTTGTTTCGTAGACAATAGACTAAAACCTTTACCAAATAAAGTCAGTTAAAAGCGATCCTGTCTCGGCGACCTTTCCTGGATTAAAAATAACGTAACACTTTAAACAGGAGAAGCTCCTTTCTATACCTGTAGATGTAGCTCCAATTGTTGCCACTAATGAGAACAGTTGTAAAGCTGAGGCATTGCACTGTCCAACTACATGTCTTTAAGGAACACCAAGAAATCACACAGCTTTCCCCTGCCACCCTGCAAGTCCTGATCTGAATACAGGACTTGAAGTTCAGACCTCAGGTTCCCTGAATCAAAGTGATGGCTGCCAACTACCAAAGCCACCAGCTACTGGATTCTGGTCTCTGATACCTTCACCAGACTACTGCATCTTCTCTGTCTCTTTTCCTCAGGTGTGCCATCATCAACGATGACCCAGGCTGCTTGACTCAGACTGTCAAGTGTTGGGGAATGGAAGGAAGGTTTATCAATTTCTACAGGTCCTCTGATGAAGCAAGCTACCTGCAGTTGTGTGAGGTCAAAGTGTACGGAGGTAGGAACCCCGACCATCATTACATGATCATCAGAGGGGGGATGGGTGTACCAGTATCATCAGAGGGGGATGGGTGTACCAGTATCATCAGAGGGGGATGGGTGTACCAGTATCATCAGAGGGGGATGGGTGTACCAGTATCATCAGAGGGGGATGGGTGTACCAGTACCAGTGTTGGTAAAACATCAGTGGTCAAACGTAAAATGCTGCTGTTCCTTATAGCTCAACTAGTTGAGCATGGCATTAACACGGCCAGGGTCAGGGGTTGGTCTCCCACTACCTGTTATACTAATGTAGGCACCAGCAGTATTGTAAGACGCTTTGGGTAGAAGCATCCAGCAAAGTACAATCTGCATACAGTGTTTTCAACCTGAAAGACGGAACACGAGGGCACTGCAGGTGGTACACGAGGGTACTGCAGGTGGTACACGAGGGTACTGCAGGTGGTACACGAGGGTACTGCAGGTGGAACACGAGGGTACTGCAGGTGGAACACGAGGGTACTGCAGGTGGTACTCGTACCACTGGTGGTACACGAGGGTACTGCAGGTGGTACACGAGGGTACTGCAGGTGGAACACGAGGGTACTGCAGGTGGTACTCGTACCACTGGTGGTACACGAGGGTACTGCAGGTGGTACACGAGGGTACTGCAGGTGGTACGGTGGATTTTATTCTTGAAATAGACAAATATACAATAAAATAATAAAATGTAAATATATTATAAATATTCAGTTAATAAAGTCTTATGGTTTGTTATTATTTACACTGATGTTTTGTTGCTATGGGAGGGAGGGAGCATAAGCAGCGTAGCTAACTTCTTCTTTCCACTGTTTCCCACTGGCCATGGCCTTTTTGCAGCAATACTTGTGTATAACGGACTGTTGACAGAATTGAATTGAATTGAATTTCTGTATTTTTCAGAGTGAAGTATAAAAGTAAGTGGTCCTCTGTATGGTCCAAGACAACTCAAAGCCCTTCAAAACATTTGAGTTCAAGTGGGCTGAGATTTCTGTGAGAAAGTAAAGTGTCTGAAGGTGTTGTTTATGCATTTAAACACATCCCACACTGACTGGTGATTTAGTGTTAAAAATAACTATACATTTACATTTAGGGCATTTGGCAGACGCTTTCATCCAAAGTGACTTACAGTAAGTATATTCTTCAAAAGAAAGAGTCATTATATTGCAATCAGACGGAAAAAAACTGATACAAAATAACACTTTTGTAAATGTAAAAGTGTCTGCTAAATGTCTTAATAGTGGGTAGGGTTAAGGTGTCTGCTCAAAGATACATAAAGGGATACTGACAGGGCTGAGAGTAGAAATCCCTCTCCACCACACTGTCTTTTGGTCCCCCAGAGTTAGGGCCTGCTCCACCCTCCGTCAGCATTCAGGGGATGGGGAGGAACATCACTCTGGTGGGGAGGCGTCTGTGCTGTTCAGACGCCCTGCTCTACTGCAGAGACTTTCACTGGGACCTGCTGAGCCTCAGGGACCCAGAAGACCAGGAGATGATTGATGAGCTGGTGGCTCGCGCCCCCTTCCCACTAACCAGCCACCTCTGGGTGGGCCTGCGCAGGTACTGGCCAGGCCTGAGTGTCTATCAGGCAATCAAGTACTTATCATCATCTGGTCATCGTCCATCATTATGTCTTGTGAAATACCATGAAAATAACAAAAGCTAAATATTTGGCCACATTATTCTTCCTTCAAACCAGCTAACTCTTTAATCTATTTCAATGTTGGTAGGTCCCTTTCAGGAAGCTCCTGGTTTTGGATGTCCGGTGACCCGATGGACTTCACCCAATGGGACGAAGGCTCACACCATTCCAGCCCCTGTGGGGGCGTGTCCAGTGTGGAACCTTCCACATGGAGGCAACGCTCTTGTGACGAACATCTTAACTTCATCTGTTTCACAGGTAGGTGTCCAGCCTATAGAGCCATTAACAGGTCCTTATAAAGCCAAATATGCTTAAACTTCTGCAAAGGCGTGCACCAGATTGCATGTTCTACCTGCACAAGGGAGTCTCAGATAATATCTTGATGAAGAATCTCCTTTTACAGTCTACTTGTAAACATTTACAAACAGATGGAAATAGTAAGAGGATCAAGCTTCCTGTTTGGGAAAATAAAAGTCCTCATAAGTACTACACTCAACCTAGGGATGTGAATGAGTGTAACCAGCTGTAGGTAATTTACGCCACTTTCATTAACCTTCTTGTGTATATTAATTTTTCTGCAGGTCAGACAGAGGGAGTGAAGAAGTTGCACTTCTATACTTCCACAAGAGAGAATCGAATTCGCTGCACCTAACTTGGCCTCACTGGGGAGCATAGCTGCTGATTCCGACGACGTCCAACATAGTGAAGCTTCTGAATGCTATAGCTCAGAGTGTCTGTGGTAGTTGGCTTGTTCTGTATTCATTCATTGTCATTTTGGGCATTTGGCCACATTTTGTGCTATCAAAGAATATATGATACATTTATTTAGTACATAATCAATTCACTTCTTTATGAGTAGATGTAGTTGTGGAGATTGTAAGTTAAAGATGGTATCAAAAGACTATATAAAGTATCCGTTGGTTTTTGTCTCTCTGTCTGGCTTGGCTGATTTAGAAATGATACACAAAAGTAGGGTTTAATCTCAAAATTTGATTGATATGGTTGAATTGAGGGAATTGAAGATGGGGTTATATTTATTTATTGATTTGGATG
Organism: Micromesistius poutassou; assembly: GCF_964030765.1. Classification (NCBI taxonomy): domain Eukaryota; kingdom Metazoa; phylum Chordata; class Actinopteri; order Gadiformes; family Gadidae; genus Micromesistius; species Micromesistius poutassou. The sequence continues at coordinate 13,637 of NW_028178627.1, read as the reverse complement.
TTCAAGGAAGATACACCATTTTAGACTGTGAAGTTTAACACATGTTTTCCAGTCAATCGTATATCGTTTCCAGTCAATCGTTGTTTTCAATGTTGGTTTGCTAGTGTAATTCTAATATCACTGACCCGAAGACCAATAATTCGACTGTATAAATAAATGACATCATTTGCCCCGCTGTAGTTAGCCCATCCAGACAGCCCTGCAACACATGGCCAGTCAAGGCAGCAGCCCAGGCCTCTGGTCTCCAGGATGGAGGGGGGAGGTGGCTTAGAGGCCACACTGGGAAGGTCAGGAGAGTGGGGCTTTTTTATAGTTATTCTAAGTATGGTAAAATATATAATCCCTTGTTTTCATTGGGTACGGTAACCCTGGTCAGAGTCCAGCTTATGTAATTTTGGGTTAGTGGTTGTTAGTGGGGGGAAAGTAAACATCAGCCTCAATTTGGTGTTGGGGGTTTGTGGAGTGGGTGCCTCACCTGGCCCGAGTCAGACAGACTCTGGGGCTGGGTGACGCTACAAACCTGTTGTGCATTGAGTCATCAATGTGCACAGGTTAAGCCAGCCATCACCACACACACTCAGGGAGCTCTCCTACATGGCAACATGGATCACTATCTTCATGTCTCATTGTCTGCAAACTCTACAATAAACCGGCTTTAAACATTAACACCTTGTGTCTAGGTGTCTTTACAATAACTACAAACTTTAAAGTGATGTTTGGAATGAAGTCACACAACAGGAACTATGGGATCCAAACACACGTTTGGGTTGTGAGACCGGGTCAGTCCTCAGATTAATGGGCTCTATGCACGCAACACTTCCGCATTGGTCTCAGAATGCTTCTACAAATCTGGTTCCACTGTTACACCGATTTCTGCGACCCACCGCAAAGTGTGACCCTAGGCGGCGCAGTTCTTTTTTTATAAACATGCACGAGTCTGAAGCTTCGACACAAGTCGTTCACAGCGCGGAAACGTGCACAAGCTTCAAACGTAACATTTGTATCGTCATCCGTTTTTTTTTACCGGATACCGAAATAGCACGTTGATCCATAGTTAAGTTTTACGTTTTAAGCTTGTGTACGTTTCCGCACATGAACGACTTCATGCCTGTCTATGCTTCAAACTTGTGCATGGTTCAGAAAATGTTCAACAGCGCCCCCCTTGGGTCACACTTTGTGGTGGGGTCGCAGAATTCAGTGTCACACCGGAACCGGATTTGTAGAAGCATTCTGAGACCAATGCAAGTGCTGCGTGCATAGAGCCCATTCAACCTGTTGACCACTGATTGGTCAACGAGCAACAGGTGTGCAGCCTCACCCAGCCCCAGCGTCCAATCAGACTGACTCTGGGGGAGGCTGCTGAGACCAGACCAGACCAGATGAGACCAGACAAGACCGACAGACAGACAGACAGACATCTCTCTAGTCTAAATATCAAAGTTTGTGAGGCTTCCTCCTGTGAATGATTGAATGCCTCAGAGCAACTCTGAACTCGGCCTTCAGAAAACATCTGTTCACTATGTATTAGCTGATGATAAACATCTGTTCACTGTGTATTAGCTGATGATAAACATCTGTTCACTATGTATTAGCTGATGAAAAACATCTGTTCACTATGTATTAGCTGATGAAAAACATCTGTTCACTATGTATTAGCTGATGATAAACATCTGTTCACTGTGTATTAGGTGATGATAAACATCTGTTCACTGTGTATTAGCTGATGAAAAACATCTGTTCACTGTGTATTAGCTGATGATAAACATCTGTTCACTGTGTATTAGCTGATGATAAACATCTGTTCACTATGTATTAGCTGATGATAAACATCTGTTCACTGTGTATTAGCTGATGAAAAACATCTGTTCACTGTGTATTAGCTGATAAGTACGCAGCTAATCAACGAAGAGCTCAGCTCTGTATTGCTATGTTAGCTGGAGATTTTTGGGAAACACTTGTACTTCAGCTGCTGCATCGTACAACTGGGCTCAGTAATAAGTCGGCAAAATGCTAACTTCCTGACTGTTTTGGGAAACGCACCCCAGGACAATACAAAAGCACAACTAAATTCCCACTAATCATATAAGTAGAACAACAAGCAAATTAAACCATGTTTATTAAACCTGATCATCCTAGAGCGCCCCCTCAGCCACACGTTTACTTGTCAACCAGGGGTGTGTTTCCCACAGTCAGGAAGTTAGCATTTTGCCGACTTATTACTAAGCCCAGTTGTACTATGTACTATGCAGGGGGTCTTCAAGGAAAAATGGTGGGGAACCATTTCTCTAAGGGGTCCTGCCCCCTGACGTGGGCCCAGTCTTCAGTCCCAGGTCTCTAAGGGGTCCTGCCCCCTGACGTGGGCCCAGTCTTCAGTCCCAGGTCTCTAAGGGGTCCTGCCCCCTGACGTGGGCCCAGTCTTCAGTCCCAGGTCTCTAAGGGGTCCTGCCCCCTGACGTGGGCCCAGTCTTCAGTCCCAGGTCTCTAAGGGGTCCTGCCCCCTGACGTGGGCCCAGTCTTCAGTCCCAGGTCTCTAAGGGGTCCTGCCCCCTGACGTGGACCCAGTCTTCAGTCCCAGGTCTCTAAGGGGTCCTGCCCCCTGACGTGGGCCCAGTCTTCAGTCCCAGGTCTCTAAGGGGTCCTGCCCCCTGACGTGGGCCCAGTCTTCAGTCCCAGCAGGTCTCTAAGGGGTCCTGCCCCCTGACGTGGGCCCAGTCTTCAGTCCAGGTCTCTAAGGGGTCCTGGCCCCTGACGTGGGCCCAGTCTTCAGTCCCAGGTCTCTAAGGGGTCCTGCCCCCTGACGTGGGCCCAGTCTTCAGTCCCAGGTCTCTAAGGGGTCCTGCCCCCTGACGTGGGCCCAGTCTTCAGTCCCAGGTCTCTAAGGGGTCCTGCCCCCTGACGTGGGCCCAGTCTTCAGTCCCAGGTCTCTAAGGGGTCCTGCCCCCTGACGTGGGCCCAGTCTTCAGTCCCAGGTCTCTAAGGGGTCCTGCCCCCTGACGTGGGCCCAGTCTTCAGTCCCAGGTCTCTAAGGGGTCCTGCCCCCTGACGTGGGCCCAGTCTTCAGTCCCTCCCGCTGGCTCTTCATCAACTCACTGGTGGCTTGGGGGACAATAAGCTCTGACCTCTGGAGACGTTTCCTCCAACACGTCACAACAACAGTGGAGTCTCCATTCACCTCTTCATCAGTGTGTGGAGGGAGGATATTACCACACAACAGTGTCTCAATCTGTCAAATCCTTCCCTCTTTGTTATTCACATTATGTCTCCTCTTTATGGTTCCAGTCTTTACTAAAGGCCTTAGCTGTTCAACGACCCCATAACAGCAAGTTAATGAATAACCATTTGACCCAGTTATAAGATAACCTAAAGTAAATGATTAACTAATATCACTGACTATTAAGCCCAGTTATAAGATCTACACCTTAAACATTACAATTATATCAAATGTAGAGCAGTGAGGTACTCTGTGATTAAAATCAACTTATTATTTGAACTGATTTAAAACAGACATAATATACTACATGTGCTTATGAGATGAGCCATGTGTAATCAAATAAAACAAATCCCTATACCACACATATGGGTTAACATAAAGTTGTGACATGCATGAGCATAATGACAATCACATCACTTATACTTAGAGAATCAGTGTGTCTGTGTGTGTGTGTGTGTGTGTGTGTGTGTGTGTGTGTGTGTGTGTGTGTGTGTGCATGCGAGGCACGTTTTTCTCAGGAAACAAAAGCTTTAGACCCAAACCAAAGTCACATGACATGGAGTTACTTCTCTCTTTCTTGAGACAAAGAACAACACCTTTCAAACTAAACTAACTAACTAAATAGCCAGACAATATTATCACCAATACATATTGGTGTAATGTAATTGACAGCATTTATTAGTTTATCTATTACACATATTAGCTGGCAGCTAGAGTTGGCAGCTAAACTAGATGAACAAATAAATGCTGTTAATAGGATTACAGCAACAAACTACATTCAACAACCTACATGTTGCTGTAAAAACATGCTATAAAACAAAACAAATGAGAATACACTACCTTCTAGTGTACAGCTTGACCACTCCTAGACATGTCCACTACCTTCTAGTGTACAGCTTGACCACTCCTAGACATGTCCATTACCTTCTAGTATACAGCTTGACCTCTCCTAGACATGTCCATTACCTTCTAGTGTACAGCTTGACCACTCCTAGACATGTCCATTACCTTCTAGTGTACAGCTTGACCACTCCTAGACATGTCCACTACCTTCTAGTGTACAGCTTGACCTCTCCTAGACATGTCTACTACATTCTAGTATACAGCTTGACCACTGCTAGACATGTCCACTACCTTCTAGTGTACAGCTTGACCACTCCTATGTCCACTATGTTACCTGCTGTATTCTACCTCTGTATGTTTATCTTTGTGATACATGTTGTTGTATCTATATATGATATATGTTGTATCTTTATATGATTTATGTTGTATCTCTATATAAATTCTGATCTTTTTACAATATATGTTGTATCTTTATGATATATATGTTGTATTTTCAGATGATATGAAGAATAATGTGGCGTGTGTGTGTTTGCGTCCTTGAGTCTGTTTGCAAAATGAGGGCAACTGATAAGATAAGAAAAACATTTCCTGACACTGATGGTACAGACTGCAAGCTGATGATTGGTCAGAGTTAAAACACGTGACGTGGTTTCTCCAGCTGATATAGCGGAGCTGAATCCTGAGAGCAGAAGCAGTGAGAGCTGTCAGAGAGGAACCAGGAGGAACCTGAGGACACGTCTTTGGACCGGAGGGAGACCAGGAAGAGAAGAGTTGGTAGGTAGTTGGTAATATTTTCATGTATTATGTTCATGTATTACTGTCTGTGCACAAATGTATTACTGTTTAGCTGTATGTGTGCGTATATGTCAATAATCAGGGAATAATAACAAGAATGCAAGAGACCAGTAGTTGTTGTGCTTAAGTGTGTTCTAAACTCAACACCAGAGCCACAGTAGCAGTCATCACTTACTGAGCTGTTCTCAGTAGAGGTCTTCAGGTGTTTCTTCAAGACGGGGGGGGGGGTTCTAGATAGATAGAGATAGATAGATGTATACTTTATTGATCCCCCGGGGGGGGAATTCATTGAGGAGGATACAGCATAACACAACATGAGGAGAGGGGAGGCAAAAAGATAAGACAACCCCCAGACTGTGCTCCTGTGGGGAGTACAGTGTGGGCACAGGAAAAACAACACCTCAGCAACATGAGCACATAGTCAGTACACCTCCAGCATGGAACACACACGACCTGCAACAGGGGAGGGGGGGGAGGGGGGAGGGGGAGGAGGGGGGGAGGGGGGGGGGTGACCCAGGCAAGCAGCCAACCGGTCCTGCAGCCACTAGAGGAGCTGGACACAGACCGTTGCCAGACTGGGGGGGGGTACAAAGCGGCGAAGGCGTGGGATGGGGGTGCTGGGGGTGCTGGGGGGGGGGTGATTGCGTATCTGTATCTGTGTTAGAGTTTGTGTACGCGTCGGCCCGGAGAGTCGCTCCGCCTGGCGTCCCCGACCGCGGCGGTCTCAGCCGCAGGATGTTGCCGCGATAACACAGCAGGTTGCCATGGAGACGGCCTTGATCAGGTCCCAGACAGAGTCGACAAGCAGCAGGTGTCGGTGGGGCGGGGGGGGGGGGGGAGGGGGAGGGAAACGCAGAGAGAGCGTCGCACTGCGGTGCTCATCCGGGGGACTTGTTGTTCCAGCAGTGGCCTTGGCCCAGGCCAGCGCTGGTTGGGGGGGCGGGGGGGGGGGGGGGAAAGCAGATCAAATTGGGATTGTTTGGTCTTGGGGGCGAGTGGCCGCATTCCAGTTTACACGACTACTCTCTGTGTCCGTTCCAGTCTCCAGCACGATCCATCCAGACAGGTGGCAAGAATCTACACCTTAAACGTTACAGTTATATCAAATGTAGAGCAGTGAGGCACTCTGTGATTGAAATCAACTTATTATTGGAACTGATTCAAAACAGACATAATATACTACATGTGCTTATGAGATGAGTCATGTGTAATCAAATAAAACAAATCCCTATACCACACATATGGGTTAACATAAAGATGTGACATGCATGAGCATAATGATAATCACTTATACTTATACTTAGAGAATCTGTGTGTGTGTGTGTGTGTGTGTGTGTGTGTGTGTGTGTGTGTCTGGAGACAAACAACACCTTTTAAACTAAACTAACTAAATAGCCAGACGATATTATCACCAATACATATTGGTGTAATGTAATTGACAGCATCTATTAGTTTATCTATTTTACATATTAGCTGGCAGCTAGAGTTGGCAGCTAAACTAGATGAACAAATAAATGCTGTTAATAGGATTACAGCAACAAACTACATTCAATAACCTACATGTTGCTGTAAAAACATGCTATAAAACAAAACAAATGAGAATACACTACCTTCTAGTGTACAGCTTGACCACTCCTAGACATGTCCACTACCTTCTAGTGTACAGCTTGACCTCTCCTAGACATGTCCACTACCTTCTAGTGTACAGCTTGACCTCTCCTAGACATGTCCACTACCTTCTAGTGTACAGCTTGACCTCTCCTAGACATGTCCACTACCTTCTAGTATACAGCTTGACCACTCCTAGACATGTCCACTACCTTCTAGTGTACAGCTTGACCACTCCTAGACATGTCCACTACCTTCTAGTATACAGCTTGACCACTCCTAGACATGTCCACTACCTTCTAGTGTACAGCTTGACCACTCCTAGACATGTCCACTACCTTCTAGTGTACAGCTTGACCACTCCTATGTCCACTATGCTACCTGCTGTATTCTATCTTTTTACAATATATGTTGTATCTTTATGATATATATGTTGTATTTTCAGATGATATGAAAAATAATGTGGTGTGTGTGTGTGCTTACGTCCTTGAGTCTGTTTGCGAAATGATGGCAACTGATAAGATTAGAAGAAAAACATTTCCTGACACTGATGGTACAGATTGCAAGCTGATGATTGGTCAGAGTTAAAACACGTGACATGGTTTGTCCAGCTGATATAGCGGAGCTGAATCCTGAGAGCAGAAGCAGTGGAAGCTGTCAGAGAGGAACCATGGACACCATCTCTGAACCGTACCCTGGACTCTCTGAGGAACCTGAGGACACGTCTTTGGACCGGAGGGAGAGCAGCCAGAGAAGATTTGGTAGGTGCCCTTTTTTGAGCATTTAAAATAAATGAACCAGTAAAATAAATATTTTCATGTATTATGTTTATGTATTACTGTACTGCTGTCTGTGTACGAATGTGTTACTGTATAACGGTATGTATGCTTATATGCAGGGGTGCATATAACTGGTACGCAAGTACGCATGTGCGCCCATAATCAGCGATGCGTAACGTCACTTGTGCCACTACAGCGCTTTTGCGTAACTCACCGTCAGGTCATCAAAACAAAACTACACGTGTATCTTGTACTTCTTCTGCGTTTCCCCACCTGCAAAAAAAAAAGGCAACGGAGCCGCTGTGTGCACCACCCCCCCCCATCACCCCCCCGTCAACGATTCTTCCCGACCGCAAACAAAAACTCTCCACCCCCCCCCCCCCCCGTCAACAATCCTGCCCGACCGCAACCATCAATCAATCAGAGGGAGACAGCAAGTGCAGCTCGCAAGCGACCTCCCACACGAGCAATGGAATCATTAGATTTTATTATATGCCTTGTGATAGGGTTGCCTTGTGACGTGGCGTTTGATCGGTACATTTATTTTTGGAATTTTAAATTGCTGCAATAAATGATATTTTTGTTGACTTCTAACATGTCTCTGTCTTTGCTGTTTAAATCTAACAGTAGTCTACGAGTAATATATATGCGGGAACCACTGTTTTTGGGGTATTGCGAAATTGCACCAGCTGGACATTCAGTGGTATTGGATGACGTGTTTTAATAAAACACATCCAATACACGGAATGTCCAGCTGGTGACTCCACTGAGGCTATAGTAATGGGATCTTAGAATGCATCTTAGTGCTCTACGAGTACCCCTGGAGCCGTCGTTAGCTACAAGGGTTTTAACGATGTTGTTATGTAACGATGCTTTCTGGAAACGGTCTGAAAACTCTGAAACTCTGAAAACTGTGTTCTTAATTCAACACGAGAGCCACAGTACCAGTCATCACTTACTGAGGTGTTCTCAGTAGAGGTCTTCAGATGTTTCTTCAAGACGAGGGATTCTGCAGTCCGTAGGGAGACTGTCTGGACTGTGAATTATAGCCGTATGAATATATATATCTGTGTGTGTGTGTGTGTGTGTGTGTGTGTGTGTGTGTGTCCTATTCCTGAACAGCTCTGAAGTCCTGCAACATTGTCTTTCTGATCTTCGGACTGATGAGTATTCTCCTAATCGCCCTGCCCTTCAGTGAGTCTAAATCATATCATCCTGAATACAATTAAAATAATAATAGAAGTAAAAATATAAATATTATTATTGCTATTATTATTATTATTATTATTATTATTATTAATAATAATAATTAAAGCTGTGAGCAGCATTTAAGGTGCCAAGCATAAGCCGACCAATAAACCATCAAACCTAACCCTAACCATTAAGACCATAGACTAACCCTGCCCATAACCTAACCATAGCCATAACCTAACCCTAAACATTAAGACCTTGACACAGACCATAAACCTAACCCTAACCTAACCATTAAGTATAACCTAACCTAACCTATAACCTAACCCAAAATGGCCAACTTTGATGTCACGCCACGGACACTCCCTTCAACGTACAGTCACAAATTGTACAGCGTTCATTCAGCACCATTTCTTGACTGTACTGACCAATTTTGAAGCAGATCCGACACGTGTCCTGTGAATTTCATATTCATAACTATTACGGTCTATGCAGAGCGGAAGTTTGTTAAAATTTGACGATTTTGAGCCTGTGGTGGCCATGTTGTTTTGTCAATCGACTTCATTTTACTTGAGCAGTTGGAACTTTAGGCCCCAACAACCACTAAGTCTGTCCCGCTCAAATCAAACATTGCGTCTATGAACCGTGGCGATTTTAGTTACAGGCCACGCCCATTTAGATGCCACGCCCTATTTGAAAATATGTCGACTTTATCTTGTTCAGAATTTGATTCTGAACAACTTTTGTATTGGAGTCAACATCATAGGAGTCCAACTTGATGCTGATATGAGCAATTAACTAATTTTGCGGTTTAAGCCACACCCCTTTTAGAAGTCAATGGATCATGGGTGCTTTAAACTTTATTGTACAGACTAATCTTTATGTCAGATTGAAGATAATGGTCCATAGATTATATGGGCTAAAGGACCTAAACCTGGGATCCTTAGGCAATTTACTGTTTTTAACTAAATTCAAAATAGCGGCAAATCTGGAAAGCGGAAGTCATAGGTTCTTGAGGCATATTTGTTCAACATGAGGATATACATGTGTGAACGTAAGTTTCATGAGTGTAGGTCAAACTGGTTACGAGATATGCTTGTGCAAAGTTTGCATTTTTGGACAGTTGGTATAGCGCCACCTTTGGGCCAATCAGTGTAATATTTGCTATATCTGTTAATCTTGGGTCAACCTCTACAGTTGCAGTAAATTTCATAAAAAGTGTGCGAGCGGTTTAGGCTGTGTAAGTTTATTATAATAATAATAAAACTAATGATTACAATAGGTTGCCTCACACTTTGTGCTTGGCACCTAATAATAATAATAGTTACAATAATAATAATAAAAACAATAATACTTTATTATTATAATAAAATTATAATGATAATAATTAGTATGAATATTAATTGTAAATTCATGTTTTCTTTCAGGGGGGATGGACTTTGTGTTTGATTGGCTGTGGGTCCTGTCATGTTTAGAGATGATGTCATTCTGTTTTGGAGCTCATTTCGTCTGTTCTCTTCTGTCCTGTCCTAGACTCAGCGACACCTTGGACCGAGGGGAGAGAGCACATAATGGATGAACTCGGTGAGGGTTTTATAGAAGTTTTATAGAAATAACATAGTTATGTTATTCAATCATGTCATTTCATTCAAAAATACTCTCAGCTTTTGTGATTTATGTTTGAACATCCCTCCTTACTAATAATACTTTTTTGTGTTATCAGGCTAACAGAGCATAAACAGTGTTGAACTACTAACCAAAATAAATAAATAAAGGATGTCCCCCTTCTGGCAGCACGGTGGTACTGCAGGTGTTGTTAGTTTCCTCCTCCAGCAGGGGGAGCAGTAGAGCAAGAGGAGCTTGTCTTTGTTATGCACTCAATTAAGTGAGGGTTACACCTCATGCACACTACCTCTGTTCGTCGACGGATGACGGAGGGCGTGTCTGACGTATGGGGGAGTAGTCTTTGTGGACTGCAACAGGGGCAACACTCTGCACTCTCCTTGCACCAGGCGTTATAAAGCGGGCTATTTCCTGCGTCTTCCTGCTTGTTGTTGTTATTGCTAAATGGATCCTGTAGTCGCAAGGACAGTGTTGCCCCTGTACGTGTACCACAGCAATCGCCCAATTCTTAAATCCATTCTTAAATCCCCCGCTGCCGGCCGGCTTTATGACATTTCCACGACGGGTTGTATCACAAATACCATTTCATTGGACAGAGTCCAAGTAGCGGCACACTAGTGTACTTGCATTTCCGCGATCTGATTGGCCGACGGACCCGTCGCTTCCCGAAAAGTTTGAACATTTCTCAACTTTTGACGCAGGCCTTTGTCTGCACATCTCTAGCACCTACGTAGCTTATTTTTCTGCGTTTGCTTGCACTAGTTTCAATTTGAGCTGGTAAATGTTTTGCATTCTCCTCCACAGGGCCAGTTCTAGCTCTTTGGTAGCCCTAGGCGAGATTGAGTTTTCAGCCCCCCCCCCCCCCCTTCACATAGCGAGCGGAGCGTTGCCCTGTTAATTAACATTACTATAATAAACATCACTGAAGACACATATTAACTGATTTACCTTTACTTTGCTTAGCAGTTTTTTTACCCATAAACATACATAAACAACCTCCATACATAAATTAAAGATGCTCAATAATATTTTACATTAAATGAACTATTAAAAAATAAGCAAAAAGGATCAAGTCTAATAAATTGCACATACAAAAATGCTACAAAGAATGTTCAAGGATATTTAACAAATGATGACAACTGTGCAAAAGCTCTTAAGCACACTGTAAGGACACTTTTATCTGTGCCAGTTTATGACCCATAAACTGGATTAACTATACACTCAAACTACAAACAAAAGTGCTATTATGGATACTGTACGTACCACTACAAAATTAAAAGAGAGAAGTTCTTTGCCTGTCTCAAATTCTAATTGAACAGTTGTATCTGGCATTTCTATTCAGAGAATTAGAATTTGACTCAGTTCAGAGAGAGGTGACATGAAGGATCAGTTGTCCTTTCTCCTGCAGGTGCTGGGCTCTGCAAATATTGCCTGAGTTCATCAGCCCGCCCCCCCCCACACACACTTATTGAAAAATTATTTACAAAAATCATCAATTAAATCTAATAAGTAAACGCGTGGCTGAGGGTGCGCCCTAGGATGATCATGTTTAATAAACATATTTTATTTCGCTTGTTTAATTACAGTGTCATCCACTCCTTGGAAACTCTTTGTAGATACTGCTGTGATATTCAATCATATAGGAAAAGGTAGGTGAGAAAATTGGGTCAGAATCTTCTGGGTCGCCCTCTAGTGGACAGGTATTAGGAGAGAGTGAAGGGAGTGTCTGATGGTGCATCTCTGGATACGTGTTGTAAATGTTCACTCCTCTCCTCCTGGTTTCTTCTGGTTCAGTGAGGCCTACGGAGGAGGAGGCCCCCAGCATCACAGAGTTCAACTCCTCTACCCTGCGATTGCCCGTGGGCCAAACGGCCCGCTTCACCTGCGATGCCGGCGGCACGCCGGAGCCCACCGTCGAGTGGCTCCACAACGGCAGGCCCCTGGAGAGGAACGGCACAGACGACCAATCAGAGGCCTGGGTGGAGAGGGGGTTCCTCTTCGTCAGAGGGGTGAGGTATGGCGTGAACACAGTCTGCTGCATGGCAAGCAACAGCGCTGGCACGGCCAATCACACCGCTGAGCTGCTTGTCTTTGGTAAGATCTGGATCCAAGGAGAGATGTTTGTTGTTGATGTATTTATAACGTTGTTGTTGAGGTGTGTATATATTTAAGCAATAGATCACGACAGGCTGTGTCGTTCATTATACCACAGTGAAGGGGGTCGCCGTCCCTCCGCTGTGCGTCGGGACGGACAACGCCCCTTAACTGTGGTATAATGACCGTATACCACTGACTGAAGTGATCTATTGCTTTTATAAAACGGTTACGCAAGTATGGCGAAATGAAAGTCATAGACACCCTCAATTTTGAAAAAGCTAGAAAGTCGGAAAAGCATTTTTTTTAACGAATACAAAAAAGTAGTCCCTCCTGGCTGCCGGCAAAGTGTACGGCGGTTGCTATGCAACACACTGTAGCGTCCTTCAGAGAGAAGGCTAGAGACGGTAGCTCGGTTCGCCGGCAATTTAGCCTTCTATCCAGCAGTTCACTCAGCGTGTGCCTATTGCTTTACAACATTTCCACCCCCCTCCAGCAATCAACATGTTTTTAGGCTTCAGTGAACTATGCTATTGCTTTTATATATAAATAAACAACAGTTCAAGTTAGGCGCGGAGTGATACTGAACTCTGTAAACTGAACGGGCGTCATAGCTGTGTGTATACGCTCAATATACAACAGTTGGGAACCAATCAGATCGCTGGATTTAAGCCACCCGTTTTATAAATATATATATATATATATATATATATATATATTCATAAATGTATGTGTATATATATACACGTATACAAAATTATATATATATATATATATATATATATATATATAATTTTGTATTTATATATGTATGTGTATGTATATATATATATATATATATATATATATATATATATACCAACTGAAAACAAATCCTCATCCGCTTATCCGGGGTCGGGTCGCGGGGACTCAAGCATGAATCAGCATTTTTTTTATTTTCCAATGAGAATGAATGGGGGGATTTTGGGCGAATAACCTGGAATATCTCGGGAATTATGAATAATATCATGTCTTGTTCTCCCGTCAGATGCCTGTGAACTCACACTGGACCCAAACACAGCCTACAGACTCCTCTCTCTGTCTGAGGACAACAGAAAGGTGACGTGGGCTGGAGAGGACCAGTCGTATCCGGATCACCCAGAGAGATTTAACACCTATACCCAGGTGTTGTGTAGAGAGGCTCTGACTGGCCGCTGTTACTGGGAGGTAGAGAGGAAAGGAGTTGTTGTTATAGGAGTGACATACAGAGGAATCAGGAGAGGAGAGGGTGGTGACAGCGGGCTTGGAGGGAACAACAAGTCCTGGAGTCTTTATTGTGATGATGATGCTTACTCTGCCTGGTACAACGGTGAACAGACAGCCATACGTCTCCCCCCCGCTGGCTCTACCAGAGTAGGAGTGTATCTGGACCGGCCTGCTGGCACTCTGTCCTTCTACAGAGTGTCCCCAGGTGTAGGAGGGTCCTCAGACACACTGACACACATCCACACCTT